>NW_017731579.1:2557881-2573781 GCF_001890085.2 Hipposideros armiger
GGCCGCCCTTTCCTTCTTTCTGATTAGGATGACTTTTATTTCTTTTTCTTGCCTAATTGCTCTGGGTAGGACTCCCAGAGAAGTCCAATGAGAGTGGGCATCCTTGTGTAGTTCCATACTGTTACGTATGATATAGCTGTGAGCATGTCACATGGGGCCCTTATTATGTTGAGGTACATTCCATCTATACCTAATTTGTTGAGTTTTTATTATGAAAGAATGTTGAATTTTGTCAAATACTTTACCTGCATCTATTGAAAATATCACATATGAGTACTTTTTGTCCTTCATTTTGTTACTATGGTACATCACATTAATTGATTTGTGTTTGTGAAACCATTCTTGCATTTCAGGACTAAATCCCACTTGATCGTGGTGTATAATTCTTTTACTGTTCTGTTTGAGTTTGGTTTGCTAATATTTTTGGAGTTTTATATCTCTGTTCATGAGGAATATTGGCCTGTAATTTTCTTTTCTGTCTGTGTTCTTGTTTGGTTTTGGTACCAGTGTAATGTTGCCCTCATAAAATGAGTTTGGCATGTTCCTTACTCTTTAATTTTTTGGAAACATTTGAAAAGGATTGGTGTTAATTCTTTAAATGTTTGGTGGGATTCACCAGTGAAGCAATCTAGTCCTGTACATTTCTTTGTTAGGAAGCTTTGATTACTGATTCAATCTCCTTACTAGAAGCTTGTCTTTTCAAATGTTCTCTTTCTTTATGATTCAGTTTTGGTAGGCTGTATGTTTCTATGAATTTATCCATTCCTCCTAAGTTATTCTTGTTTTTAAAAGCATGGTGAACAAAATGGGTTCTCATGGCTCATATGAGAAAAAGAAATAGTATTAATCAAATTCCAGAACTCAGGTCTACCTCCAAGGTCAGTGCTCTTTTTTTGATACAAAACTATCACCAAAACAAAAACAAAGTATCCTTCTAACAAAAGCAAAACATATCACTCCCCCAAACAGACAATATAACTTTTTCTTAACAAAAGCAAAAAACCACAAAAATCAAAAAACAAAAAAAAACAAAAAAACAGTATAGTACAGAAGTTTCCTTATAAATACATTACATATTTTTTAGTTCTATATTACAAGTTTCATTTTATTTGCTTTTGACTTTATATATTTTCAGATGACCCTATAATTGGTTATATTCAGTGTGTTTGTGATTTTTTTCCTAGCATGGGAGGTTTCTGTAAATTTTAAACTACTGATGTATTTATTTTCTTTTGTCTGATAGATAGTGGATCTTCTTGCTTCTTACACATATATTTGTAGGGCTTTAAAACTTAAATGGACCTAATTTTGTAGATGATATAGTCAAGGCTCACTTAGTGAATTAAGTGGCTTGCCTAAAATTACATAGTGAATCTAGTAATATATCTGGTAGATGGGGAAGCCAAGCCAAGAAAGTGTAGAGATCAGGTAAGACATTTACTGTGCTGATAGACAAGTATCTGAGCAAGATTTCAGGACATTTAAGATATGTTTAGAAGATGAGTGAAACCCAGCATGAGTAATTGGTTTCTGTGTACTTCTAGAGATGGATATTTCTGTGCAACCACTTTGTATAAAATCAATATCTCCTAAGGCTTCCAACCTGGATTAAAATGTTAGCTCTGTTCCTTTTAATGTACTCACAAACAAGTTAATTAATATATATATATAATTTTTCTATTTGCTCATCAGTAAAATGGGAATAATAATTTTTATGCAAGGATCACAGTAAGAATGAAATATTATAATGGGTGAAAAAATTTTTTTCATTGTAAATAGCACATTCTCATGCTTAATGAGTGAGTTTTCTCCCTCTGGTCTTGTCTGTACATAGAAAGACTGTGTGAAAATATGGCCAATCCTATACCATTATTATATTAAAAATAACTGACCCAAATAAAGTAATCTAAAATGGTAAGTCAGTCAGAGAATAAAAGAATAATGAGAGGACATCTTGAACCTAGGGAAAGTGAGGTGCTCTGTGGTGTTTCTATGGCTAGTCTTTGAAGTAGTTCAATTTGTTTAATTAGGGTAGATTTCCAATAAAAGAAAGAGGTTAGGCAAATGAATAGAAAAAGAATGAATCTTTTTGATCATCAGGGAATTACATAATATAAAGAAGTAGAAGCAACATTATTTTAATTGGAAGGAAGAGTGTTAATAGAAACAGAAGGGAGAGGATTTGTTTGTTGGTAAAGATCAGGACTTTGAATCAGACGGATGTGGGTTCACATCCTTCCCTTATGCTGTGTAACATGGCAGGTAATTAACCTCTAAAAATTAGTATCTGTATACTAATGGTAATATTTATGAGGTTGAATCATTAAAATTGCCAGTTTTTGTTAAAACCCATCAAACACTGGATATTTCACAAGATTCAACCTAGTTGTGGGAATAAAAAGATAATATATGAATGTTCAGGACCTCTGGCTTCCTATTCAGAATGTAAAAAGCTTAGAAGTTGCCACTCAGTCCTAATAATATTTTAAAAACTGACCAAGCTAAAAATTCAACAGTTGTTTTTAGATCCGTAAGAAAAGTGAGATCACAGGGCAAACCACTGTCTCCAGAATTGGAGAGGCACATAGGTGAATACAGAAAATCACAACTTACCACAGCTGAAACCCACAAGCAGGAACCTGTGCCATGGTAGGGAAACCTGAATGTAATTGATGAATGCTGGAGGCTCTGTTGAAAACTCTGAGCTAAAAACTCCAGGGGACTCACTCATAAGAGGACACTATATTTTTGTGAATTTTACTTCCAGGGGTTTGACCTGGTTCTCAGAGTTAATATCAGAGAAAAAGCATCTTGTGCTTCTGGCATGGGAGGGGGAAAAGAAACCAGTTAAAAATATATCAGAGCAACACCAAGAAGTGTAATAGAAAAATTAGACTATATATATATTTGTTGTTGTTCCAGAGCATTCTGCTCTTCTTAACAAGAAGGTAGGCGAATAACTAAATAAACTGTGGTACATCCAGGCAATGGAATAACACTCAGCACTAAAAAGAAATGAGCAATGAAGACATGCAGGAACCTTAAATGCATGTTACCAAATGAAGCCAATCTGAAAAGGCTACATACTGTATGATTCCAACTATACGTATTACATTCTGGAAAGGCCTTTGGGGCATCTTATCAGTGAGACCATTCACATTACCTGAGGTACACAATTTTAGGAAATTTCTTTGCATGTGGTTTCCAGTAGACATATCTTACACCAAAATCTGCCTCATCAGAAATACATCGTGATTGTTATAGGTCATATTTCTACAATGCTTATTTTTATAAACTCCTTTGACAATTCTTATCTCCTTATGATCCTGTGAGATAAACAGGGCATGGGTTATCTTGTCTATCTTGCAGAATAGAAAAAGATGGGGACTTTAAATCAACTGTCTTGTATAACACAACTAGAGCACAGTAAGGGTTAGAGCCTTAGACTCCTGCCTCCCAAACCTAGTCTTATTCACCTCAGCTTTGCAGGGCTTTTTAAGGGTATCTTGTTACACAAAAAGGAACACAGGGAAAAGAGAAAGTAAAAAATGAAAATTGTAATGCTTTATTACATTTTACATTACTTTCTGTCTCTGAGAACACAAGTTTGAGGTTGTAAAAAATATATAAATATTCAATTCCCGATCAGTTACTCATTTATAGATGTGTAATGCTTGGTTTTTAAAATCGCTTGAGGAAAACATAGATAATGGGAAGAGCTTTATGTGTAATTATAGCTGTGCTTCCTGCCAGTAATACTGCTACAGTCAGAGGCCTGGCAGCTTTTTCCTTTAAGTTCTTATGGAAATATAGATATACGAGTACAGAATTGATTTTTAGAAAAGAACATTTACCAGTATTGTGAAAACACTTTACTGTCAAAGTAAATATTTCTAGCATTAACCCTTTCCAACTAAAACCAGCCCTGCTAGAGGAACCATTCAATAAAAGAGAGCACTGGACATCTGTTTAGGACGGCTAAATTCTTTGCCATTGGAATCTGTTTGAGACCTCAGACAAATGATGTAAACTCAGCCTGAGTTTGTTTTTCTTTAAAGTAAAGCATTTGGATTAGATTAGTGATTCTTGACTCAGGGTGCATGACATAGAACACAGGCTTTTGTGAATACTCATGTTTGACCCAACCTCCAGAGATTCTGACTTACTCAACCTGAGTGAATCTCTGCAGGTGATGCTGACACCAAACAGGTGTAAGAACCACTGGGTTGGGTGACTTCTGAGCTGCCTGTAGCTCTCAGATCCTATGGTAATGTGATTCTGTGTTTCCTTCCCTCAGCACACGAGGAGGTGGCATATTATTCCACTTCTCACTTTCTTCCACTATTAGAATAACTTTCTGGCCTGTGCTCAGAGTAGTGATTTTCATGTTTTAGTGGTGAGTAGGAAATGGCTAGTTAAAAATGCAGATTCCTAGGAGCCACCCCATGAAATTCTGATGAGGCGGACCTGGGGCATTGGCTAGGAACTTGTACTTTTCACAAGTACCCAGATGATTCTGAGACCATTAGTTTATAACCATATTTTGAGAAACACTGTCAAGGGTATACTTTGTAACTTCCAGGTTGGGGTTTGGCCTGAGGAATCTTTGGAACTTTGATTCACTCGGGAATATAACTTTCAGCTAAATTATGTATTGTAGAAGGTGACTCAAGACCTCACACCTCATAGCTTTGAGCCCTTCTCTTCATTTGAGCTCTAGTCATGTAGCCAGGATATTGACTTTCCTCAAATCTTGCTCTGAAAAGCCAATAGAAAGAGGATTAGAATCCAGAATAGACAAATAATTCCTACAAATAAAGAGAAAACATTAAAAATTACATTAAAACAATGGAAAAATGGGCAAAAGATATGAACAGGTAACTCACGGAAGAACAAACCCAATGAATAAGTATTCATGGTATCAGGGAAATAAAAAGAGTGAGGTAACATTTTTCACTCATCAAATTGGCACACATTTTAAAACTTTGATAATATCAAGGGATTACTAGGGAAACTGGTACTGTCAGCCATCCATGGGGCAATATAAACTGTATGAGCCAGTTTAGAGGGCAACTTGATAGTATCTACTAAATACGTTTATACTCTACAATGCTAAAAATGTAATTTCACTTCTCAGCATTAACCTTAGAAATACTGGAACATAAAAATCAGCATACTCAAGAATGATTTCAAAATACAGACTGTGCCAAAAAATATATATACACATTTTAAGAAAGGAAAAAAAACTGTATTAAAATTGTAATACTCAATATATACCGATAGCAAAAGATGAATACAAGTCATGTTTGACTTCTGCAATTACAAAAGGTGCTAAAAGTGGTTACCATCAGTGTAATTTTAATACTGTCTTTTCCTTTCTTAAAATGTGTATACATTTTTTTGGCACCCTCTGTAGAAGAATGGAAACCAACTATAAGTCCCTAAAGGAGCAAGTATCTAGATAATTGTAGTAGAATCTTAGTAAATATTATGCAACAATTAGAAAAAAATAAGTAGGTCTATATGGACCAACTTGGGTACCTCTCCAAAACTTGAGTTTTGAGTGAAAGACCTAGTCACAGAATGCTATTCACTGTGGTAACTTGTATCCGAGGTGGCATAATCAGTTCCTTCCCTCGGTATCTACCTGCCATTCCTTCAGCAAAAAGCTGAGTCTCTCCCTGCCCTCCCCTTGAATCTGGGCTGGTCTTACTGGCTTTGTTTCCCATAGTGGCGAATGTGCAAAAGTGGCTCTGGGACTCCTGAAGCTAGGTTGTAAGATTCTCAGCTTCCTCCTGGGTCTCTTAGAACTAGTTGTTGTAACTCATGCCCTGGGGAGAAGTCTTTTGCTATATAAGACGTCCTATTGTCTTGGGAATGCCATGTGTAGAAAGAAGAAGATGCCAGCCAGCTCTGACTATTCCAGACATCCCAGCTCAGGCAACAGACATGTGAATGAAGCTGCCATCATGGACGTTACAATCCTAGCAGATGCCATGTAGAGAAGAACCAAGGTCTCAGATATATGACCCAGTCAAACTATCCCAGCCATTGCTGGCCTTTTGAGCCCCGCTAGCTAAGGCCCCAAGCAGGGGGAGCAGATATGAGTCATCCCTGCTGTGCCATGCCCTAATTTCTGACCACAGAATTGTGAGCATAATAGATATTATTTGTTTTACACCAGGAAGTTTCCGTGGGTTTGTTATGTATTAATAAATGGCCTAAATGCTAAAATAATAACATTGTATGTTAGAAAAACATAACAAAACAATACTAGATATTTTTTGTGTGTGTATGTGTGTGTGTGTGTGTGTGTGTCTGTCTGTCTGTCTGCATGTCTGTCTCCTGCAGAGTGCATGAGAAGCCAAGGAGACAGGAAAATTCAATTTAGTTAGTTAATTAGAAAATGCAATTTCTTGATTAACTATATGCCTATCATTGTGGGATGATAGAGAATGGACTGGATTCCTGCCCCAAAGGAACTTACAATGTCATTGTCATTGGAGAGAAAGACATAAAATAAGTGCATGTATGGTATAAAAGATATAAGGCAGTTTGTGATGGAGCCTAGAGAATGCGAATACATTGAGGGCTACGGGTTATAATCTAGATATTGGACCTCAGGCTAGTTACGTACTGCTGTGTGCTACTTTTGTACTTTATAAAACTAAGATAATAAATAATACTTGCCTACATACCTCAAAGATCATTGTGAAGTTTAATTAAAAGTTGAGAATTTAATATAATGTATACAAATCCTAGGAATTATATTTCATCTTAGAAGTACACATTATTTTAAAAGCTTTAGTTTGAATTTTTTTTTCTTTCTTCCCTCCTTTCTTTTTTTCTTTTTTTTTCTGCAAATGGAAACAAATGATAACAGTTGGATTCATTTTTTTAAACCCAGGCTTACTCTATTAGAATTTATGCAGAACCTTTCATTTTGAGCTGTCTGTAAGATGGGAGTCAAAGTAGGGAAAGTCTTCCGCCTGTGGCTCAAGCATTCTTTAGGTTTCTTTGTTGAATGGTTATTTCTTCTACTTTTTTAAAGATTGAGAAAAACTCTCTCATGCTTTATATAAATTAATGTATAATGCCCTTTGATCTTAAAAAATGATTTCAAATGGAAAATATTCACTACGCAGGGATTTACTGACCTCTGATGGCCAGACTCAAAACTGCTACTTTTATCAGGCTGCATTACATGACAACGTAAAACTCTCTCTGGCACCTGCCCACGTGTATATTGTAAGGAAGTCAGGAATCACTGGTCAAGGCAAGATGTCAACTATTCAACCTCCCTTTTTCCAAGCAGGCTTTTCGCTAAATCAGCCTAGGCTAAGGCTCTAGTAAATCAATGGAAATTCATTTAAAATTGCTTCAGTGTTGAAGTCCGAGTAATGTCAAAATGTGTGCCGGTTTCATCTACACCCTAGGGATGATTGGAACATTGGAAGTATTCTAATCAGAAATCCACACTCTATGAGTTGTTAATTAGCATTTGAAAGACTATGCAGGGATCTGTGCTAGAGAAGTGACTGACTGCAGCATTTCAAATATTGCTGTCTAAAACTGCAGTAGTTTCTTAATTAGCAGAAGAGATGTCTGAAACCATGTTTCTTTTTATAATGGTATTTGAGATATGTAGGTGACTAGAAATATTGCACGGATATTTTAGCTCTTGTGTGAACACGATATAAGGATCTAGCAGTAAATGTGTGTATGTGGAGCGGAATTCAGTTCAAATTTTGCTTTCATCATAGTACACTTGGTAGCAAGGTTGTGAGGGAGGCGGTCCAGAGCTCTCATTTCTAGTCTTTGGAGGCACCACAGAGAAGCTGACAATTGTGAAACGGCTAAATTGCCTTAGGGCAGTATGTTACAAGGCATTCATTTTATTCTTAAAATTTGACAGAAGAAATGATTACAAAAACTACGTTGGTAAGCTCTTTCCCTATGTCTTATACCATATTTCATCAAGGTATTCCTTGTAGATTTTATCCCAAATCTCATCTGTTATAATTTTCATATGGTTCCAAAGAATGTATAGGTAGGAATGAACTGGCCCCAACCCATACGTTTTTCTGGTGGAGTTAGCTTTAAAACAAACAAACAAACAAACAAACAAACAAACAAACAAACAAATGGTCAAAGACACTTGATTTAGGGAGTAGTTAGAAGGTGGCATGGTTTTCTGCATGGTTAAAAATACCTTGGAGGTTTTTGGGATATTTTTCTAGATACTATCGGTAGCCTAAAATGTAGTAATCATTTCTTGTGTACAAGCTTGTGCTGTGTTAGTGCCACTGTTCTGCCAATTTACTAGAAGGGGAATAGGTGATCAGGAAGTTAAGATGATGTTACTTTTTTAAAATTTTGTTTTATATAAATAAGTATATACTTTAAAATGGATTTATACCATATCTCAAAAAAAAAAGGGATTTGTACTGCTTTGAAACCTATCTCCAATACCTATGAATTGGCCTTAAGGCAGCATAAGATCTGGCCTCAGGGATCTCTGGACCTCACCTCCTCTCCTTGCCCCTCATTTTCTCTTCTCTGACTGCTTTGGTCTCATGCTGCTCTTTGAGCGCCCTTGTCACACCCCCAGTCAGGGTCTTGCTGTTCCCAGTGCCTGGAATATTCTCCCATCTCTCTGACAGCCCCTCCCTTTCTCCATTCAGGTCTCTGCTCAGATGTTACTCAGAGAAACCTCCCCTCACATGTATAATGTATCTAATGTATAAGCCTCCATCACTGTCCTTTTTATCTACTTCATTTTTTCCCCAGCACTTATCCTTCATATTATATGTTTATTTATTGTCTCTCTCGCTAGAAAGTAAAATCTATGAAGGCAGAGAATTTATCTCATTCCACTATTGTGTCTAGCTCAGAAAAAGTGATCAATAAAGAGTTATTGAATGAATAAATGACTCTTTCCATGTCAATAATCATATATCTACATTACTGTTAACTTTTTAAAATTACAAAATACCACACACATGCCAAAATTTACACAGAATGCGTGTATAGCTTACTTAATTACGTATTACAAAGTGAACGCCCTTGTAACCACAGCTTCGGGTTAAGGCATCGCTTTCCTAGCCATCCTTTCAGCTTGAACCTCATTCCAGTCACAACCCCCTGCCTCCCCATGAAAACAACTGCTACCCTGGTTTTTATAGTAATCACTTCCTTGTGTTTCTTAAGAGTTTTAGCACCCAAGTTTGCAGCCCTAGGTATTTTAGCTTAGTCTTGCCCATATTTTTGGTGTGGTTGTCGTTTAACTTTCTTCTAATCTATATATTCACTTTCCTTCCCTTTGTTTTTCTTACAATGTATTCTTTGAAGAACTTGGGCTATTTTGCCCATAGAATTTCCACATTGGCTTAGGGCTCCCTCGAGTGCAGTTTTCAATCAACCAACTACAATACAGTCTCTTCTAACCACTCCTAACTGGTCAACCAGGTGATCCAGTGCAGAGTCCCAGTCAATACAATCATGCAGGAACATCTGGCCTGATCTACAGGCCTTCTAGCAGCCTTAGAATTCATTCCCACACATAATACCATGGTTTCTGCCCTTAATTCTATCAGAGTTAGTTTGGTCTTATCTCTGCCAGCATCAGACTCTGTACTTCTCCCTTTAAGACATGCTGGAATCTGTCTTTATGTATAGGTCTCAAGGCAGTAGTGTGCTAGTAAATCAGCTCTCTGAAAAACCTAATTTGTAGCATCTGCCAGTTCCAGAGTGTAAACACTGACCATGGCTGTTTTCAAGCTACCACCCTGAAGTTCCTGTACCTGGGACGAGAGACTTCTCTTGCTACAGTAGGCAGCCTTGAAGATGGTCCCAGTGTTTCCCGCCTCTTGTTATTCATACCCTGTGTAATCCTTTCTGCTTGTATGTGGGCTGGATGCCATGACTCACAATAAAATATGGGAAAAGGATGGAATGTCACTTCTGAGGATACCAAGAGATTATGGTTTCTGTCTTGGGCATCCTTTCTCACTTTTGCTCACCTGCTCTGAGGGAAACCAGCTTCCATGTTGTGAGCTGCCTTGTTGACAGGCCCATGTGGCAAGAAGTCAGTGTCCGTGGCCAATAGCTAGTGAGAACCTGAGGCTGCCCGTAGCCATGTGAGTGAGCATGGAGGTGAATCCTTCATCAGGCAGAACTTGAGATGACCGCAGCCCCAATTACAGGTTGACTGCAGCCTGTGAGAGACCCTGAGTCAGAAGCATCCAGCTATGCTGAGTCCAGAGCCCTGACCTTCAGAAGCCGTGAGATCATAAATACTTGTTATTTTAAACCTCTAAGTTTTGAGGTCATTTGTTATGCAGCAACTGATAATTAATGCAACTGTACAACCTACTAAAGAAGATTTAGTTCAGAATCATCTAAATCCATCCAGTGATCCTATTCCAGTTCTTAAGCCCCAGTCTTTCCAATCAATATCCAACTTTTCACATAGACAGCCCAATGAGCCTCTGAATTAAACTTAAATTCTGTACTCTTCAGGGTCTTATTCTGATGGATTTTCAGGTACACGAGCTCCTATTACTTAAGGATATAAGAGATTTGTTCGGACCAGTAAAGGAGATTCCTGGTTTTCTGGCCATGTTTTAAAATGAAAATTGAAAATCTCTTTCTAAACTTTTCAAGAGAGTCATATTACCTGTCACGTCCAGCGTGGCAAGGGCAAATGGGACACGAGAGGGGCGACGCAGATTGAATAAAGAGAGACAGAGACAGAAGTAATATTTAAGTGCGAGACCAAGGGACTCAGCCTTCAGAGAGTCAGACTGAGCCCCCGAATCGGTCTACGCTTGGTTTTTATTGAGAAGTAAAACTGCTGTTGATCAGATTAACATTCCTTTGAGGTCAGTGCCTCAAAGCCTTATCTATTAACATATCCATTATGTTCCAGCATATGCTATGCCTTCACATATCCACCACATAGCCCCAGGACACCTTGTTACTGTGTCCTCCCAGAGGAGATTAACTGTTGGCGTCCCAACAGGTCCCAATTCACCTTGAGACACTCCTCAGAAGGAGTCTTATCGGCCTCTGGTCATACCGAGGCACTCCCTCAGAGAGATTACTGCCTCTGGTCATACCGAGGCTTTTCTCTCATAGCTAATGGGATTAGAGGCTAAATGCGGGGGGACGTGTTCATAGAATTCGGCTGTCATGCAACAATTACCCAGTCTCACTTTAACTGTCAAGTAGTCTCGTAAAGCCATGCCTGCAATAGGTATTTCATTCTAAGGAACGACAGGTGATAATTTAAACAATCATGTTGCTAATGCATGAACTACACATGTCTCATTTTTCATAGTCTCCAGATAATCCCTGTCTTCAATCCAACCAAATCAGATAATCAATTTCACATTGCTGTCCTTGAGGGCCTATTCTCTGCAACTGCCTTGAGTATCTGTGCCAGTCCAGATTTAGTGCAGGTAACAGTAACCAATGTAGGTATTTTAAGGAGAAAGAGATATAACACAAGTACTAATATCTTAGAAAGGACTGATGAAGTGTAAGTCAGGAGGAAGCAGTGGAATGACTGAGTTCAAGATCACAATACCACACAACTCTCTCTGCCTCTGGGTTCTGGTAACGAGCCCCTCTTCGTGTTCTTCAGACCAAGAGAGGTAATTGCCACTGACACTAGCTTCAGAATACTATTTATCCCTTTTTAATAGTCTCTTTATTAAACCAGTACTCAGATTTTTTCCAGTTGGAGCCTCCAAGGTGTTTCCTACTGATTCACAAATCTGATATTTTAGATATGCGAACTGCCAAATTCTCTTTAGTATTACAAATACTTTAAATAGTAACTATACCAAGACTGAACCATCAATTACAAATATTTATTCATAAACTTAACACAAAAGTGTTAATATTCTTCCTGGAGGTAAAAGACGCTTGTGAAGACTGCTACCTGTGGTTCCCTGGGCAACTCTGTGAGCAACATTCACATCAGCTCCTATGTAAGAGGTAGACCCTAGAGTTGGGTGGTGCCCAGCCAGTATAATTGCATTTGGTGGCACTGTGCCTATCAGGAAAACATTTTTTTACTGTTCCAAGAATATCCTCTCAAGAAAATTGAGGTAAAAAAATCCCAACATACTGAGGCTGCTGATTGGCTAGAGAATTTGGCCTACTCTTAGGTTTGATTCTCTTCTTGCTTCTGACCAATATGAAACTTTTTTTCTTTTTTAATTCCACACTCTCCAGATAGTATGTTCTCACAATACACATATCCCAGATTCATACTGAACATTATCTAATGCTTTTGTCTGCTTTGAGTCTGAAAACCCCAACCCAGGTTACTTTACCACTTGATTGAATTAGACTAATCTATTTATTGCCTGCCTCTTCCCAGTTAATCCTGTCTGGCCAGGCCACAAGCCTTAAAGCTATCTACATGTCCTCAGGGCAAGTCCCAGATCTCTGTGTCTGCAATCACAGGAGAGTGGTCATGAATGAGGGGACAGTGGCACAAAATGAGGCTGAAGAGGTGTTACAGAGGCCAGTCAGAAAGAAATGAGCCTTTGGAGGTGTTCTATTTTCACAAGAAAATCTATATTTTACTTTATTTTTCAGTTTTATTGAGGTATAATTGACATATAAAATTGTACAATATTTAAAGTATACGTTGTGGTGATTAGAAATACATATACTTTGTAAAAGGATTCCCACACTTGAGTTAACAAACACATCTGTCACCTCACATGTTTATCTTTATGTGTATGTGCGAAGAAAGCTAAGTTCTAATCTCTTAGCAAATTTTAATTATATAATACAATGTTATCAAATATATATATATAAAATCTCCTTTATCCATTCATCCATTGGTGGGCACTTAGATTGTTTCCATATGTTGGCTATTGTAAATAATGCTGCAATGAACATGTGGTACAGATAGTTCTTCAATAACCTGTTTTAATTTCCTTTGGATATACTCATATGCTCAGAAGTGGGATTGCTGGACCATATGGTAGTTTTATTTTTTATTTTTAGAGGAACCTTCATACCATTGTTTATAGCGGCTGCACCAATTTACCTTCCTACTAATTGTACACAGGGTTCTCTCTCCTACACATCCTCGCTGAAAGGTTTTAAACAGGAGGCAGACTCGATCTAGTGTGAGTTTTAAAAAGATCTCTCTGGCTGAGTTACAAAGAATGAATTAGAGGGGAGCAAGTGTGAATGTGGGGAGATGAGTTAAAAACCTATTGCCGAGTCCAGATAGAGATGGAGTGGCTTGAATGAGTGACAATGGAAATAGAGACAGGTGGATGGATTGGAGAAGGATTTTAGAAATAAAATTTATTAGACTTGGTAGTGACTGGATCTAGGGAGTAAGGAAAAGGGAGACATAAAGGAAGATTGCTGGAGGTAGCTGGTGGATTGTGGTGATGTTTACTGAGATGGGGGGGTGGGGGGTACACATTGGCAATAGGGGTGTTGAGGCAGGGAAGGAGGGAAAGACCACAAGTTCAGTTTGAGGTGTTTGTAAGAAAGTTAGTCAAGTGATAGTGTTGAACAAGCATTAGATTATGGTTTGAGAGGTTGCTAATGGTAACTGGAGCAGACACAGAGTCCTTAAAATTGTTTTTAAATTTAGTCTTTAATGAGTGGAGGTAGAATGGAAAAAAAAATGCTAAAATAAAAGTTAAAAAAAACATTTACCTATCCATCCATGCTGCATTCATTAAAGGAACATTTATTGATGGCTTTGATTATAACAGATATTCTAGGTTCTGACTAAAGTGGTAAACTAGACAAAGTCCTTACTCTCAGTGGAAATGAATTAAGAATGTTGAGATTAAATGGCCAATACTACCTTCAGAAAGAAATAAATCAAATTTGGTTTTATTTTATTTTTGAGACATTTTACATTTATTTAGATTTTTCCATTATTTTGTTAACCTTTTTCTAAGTGCTCTATTGGGTACTAATTCATAAGTTTGCTAATTAATTTCCATAAGATACTTATATTTTTATATCGAGAAATGCTGATGAATAGAGTATTGTTCTTTTATATATTCTTTCTTGAACTTTGTCAGCATCAAAAGCTACCTAAATATTACTCCCTAGATGAAGAAATATGTCACCAGGAGAGGCTTTTTTTTGTTTTTTGTATGTATGTGAAATAACTTTATAATTCAAAAGACACTACTGAAATAGCAATTTTACAAGTGTAATTTTAAAATATTCAATAGATCTCTCTCCAAAGATTTGGGTACTTAAAGTTAAATGCTATGGAAAAGTACGCCTTCCTCAAAAAAAGTCTACTTAGGTTGAAATCATGGTATATTATGTTGAAAGCAAGGAAAATAATCTTGACAGTAGAAATAAGATGTTTTTGTTCTAAAATACATTCACATAAATTTTGGAAAACGAGCCGGAATTTCATTGAATACATCCAAGTTCTAAAATTTCCTTGTTTAGAAATTTGCACATTTGCAAATAGGCAGTGAAATTTGGATTGTTTAGGCCAAACAAAATAAATCCATAACCCCACCTGAAGGTCTTTGTGAGACAGGCAGTCTTTGAGACTTTTAATGTGATAATGCTGTATCAGTTGACAATAAAACTGTTGATAACGATTGGGCAAGGAGAGATTGATGCTGCCCAGGCACATTCAAATGCTAAATAAACATTTATTGAGCACTCAGGTGTGTTAGACTTTGGGACAGGGCCTTGGGTTACAAAAGTAAAAGGACTCAAAAAGCCCTAAATTCAGAGTTTCTTTTTCACTATCCATCTAGCCAACGTAATGGGTCCTAACATGGTAACTGAGGCACATGGCTGGGAATACTCACCAATATCTATCCATCTCTACCTGGTTTAGGAACATGGCTTACTTTTTCATGTCTGCGCAATCCTTTTGTTTAATGTTACTGAGATGTGAAGTGTCATATTAACAAATTTCCTCCTGTTTTGGATAACTGGTGTTTATCCATTGTATCAGTCACTGTTCATTCAAGCAATTCAAGCCAAAGTTGCTCTTTGTATTTTAATATAGGGAATTACAGGTTTCACACCTGTCAGATGGGATAGGAAGGGGCAGATCAAGAAGCCCACTGCCAGCAACCTCAGCCAGCAATGCTGAAAGCAATGGTCCTTAAGAGACAACGCCATGTGCTTCTCATCTGCCATCTGTCTGCAACGGCCCCTAGAGAATAACAGCCTCCCCTCTCCTTTGGAATCTCCCAAGTACCCCAGTCCAATTCTCACGGCCCCATTCTTTCCCAGTCAACACCCTAACCTTTGCAAAAGAGGCTAGACAAAGTTCACTGTGAGTTCAAATTTCATTGTTATCCAGCCAACTATAGGATCACATTTTTGGATCTGATTTTCAGATATCTCAACGCTGCAGCTACAAGATATAAAAGGGTCTTTCAGGACTGTCCTAAAGGCTTTTTGGTTCTCTGACTGTGCTTGAGGATTTAAAGGTTTACCTTCTATAAGCTATAGTGTTGTGTCCAGTTAGTTCCACAGTCCTTGTCGTTAAACTTTCTACTAGATCATTCTATTGCAACAGTCATATGGTCTGTCAACACTAAGCTCTTTATAGCCACTTATTTCCAGGAAACTAGAAGTAGAAATTTAAGGAATTATTTTGCCACTGCACGTTGTGCACCAAAAAGCCTCACTCTTCACTAACAATGAGGTTCTTACTTTATCTTCATTTGGATCATACAGCAAATCCCAGATTCTCTCCTTTGAGGTTTTGTTTTCCTGGAACTGCTGCCAATATCAAATGTTCTAAGAGCCACAGTTTGGTCATTAAAGCAGCAGTCACTCTGTATATTCCAAACAGAAAGGCTTTTTTTAAAAAAGATTTTTATTGGGGAATTGGGGGATGGGAACAGTGCTGGGGAA
>NW_017731579.1:2574201-2581040 GCF_001890085.2 Hipposideros armiger
GCCAGCCCCAGAAAGGCTTTTAATACAGAGAATTGAAGACCTACAAACCATTGGAAAAGCTAAGGGACCCAGAATTAGAGAATCCATTTCTTAAAGTCTCATCCTGAAACACTGGAAGTGGGTGGATCTCAAGAGCTCATGTAGATGCCACAGTGAATCTTACATCTGCTAACTCTATATGAGAGGCTAGCAAACTATGCCCATGGGAAAAATCTGCTGCCCGTTTTTATATAGCGTGTGAGCTAAGAATGGATTTATACTTTTAAATGGTTGAAAAAGAGAAGAATATTTTCTGAGGTGATAATTACATGGAATTCAAATTTCAGTGTTCACAGATAAAGGTTTATTGGAACAGAGCCATACTCACTTGTTTATATGTTGTTTATGGCTGCTTTTGTACTACATGGCAGAGTTCAGTAGTTGTGACAGAGACTGCATAGCCTACAAAAGACTAAAATATTTGCTTACTATGTATCAGAAAAAGTTTACTGATCCTTGGTTTATGCATCTGACTGCAACTACTTCTATCAAATAATAGTTTCTTTTTTTCTTTTTTTTCCAAGTCTCTTGAGAATGCCTCTCATTGGCAAATCCTTAAAGACATATGGGGAAAGTAATTTGGAGAAATTTTACTCTTCGTATCTCCTCTGGATTGCAGAGAAACAATAGTACTGAGTTGACAACAAACAATTGAGACTGGTCATAATACATATGAAAAAATGTTCAACATCATTGGTTACAGGGAAATGCAAATCCAAGCCACAGTGAGATATCACCTCACACCGGTTGGAATTGCTATGATCAACAAGACAAAAAAATAACTGTTGGAGACGATGTGGAGAAAAGGAACCCTTGCATACTGCTGGTGAGAATGTAAAATGCTGCAGTCACTGTGGAAAACAGTATGTAGGTTCCCTAGACAATTAAGAATAGAGCTCCCATATGACTCAGCAATCCCTACTCTGAGTATCTACTTGAAAAAATTGAAAATACGTATTCATAAAGATATATGTATCCCTATGTTTATTACAGCATTATTCACAATAGCCAAGACATGGAAACAACTTGTGTCCTTTGACAGATAATTAAATAAAGATATGGTACAAATAAACCACAAAGATTATATACCATAATCTTTTTTATGGTTGGGATACCACTCAGCCATAAAAAAGATTATTGCCATTTGGAACAACATGGATGGATCTTGAGAGTTTTATGCTAATTGAAATACGTCAGATGGAAAATGACACGAACCATATGATTTCACTTATATGTGAGATATAAAACAAAAAGTAACAAATGAACAAACAAACAAAAAACAAACTCATAGATACAGACAACAGAATGGTGGTTCCCAGAAGGGAAGGGAGATGGGGGGAGGATGAAGAGGGTAAAAGGGGTCAAATATATGGTGATGGATGGAGACTAGGCTTCAGGTGGTGAGCACACAATAGAGTATATAGATGTCATATTATAAAGTGTATGCCTGAAATTTATATAATGCTATTAACCAAGTTACCCCAATAAATTTAATAATAAAAAATAATGGTTGGGGATACCCCAAACCATTTTCAGGTTAAACGATTAGCTAAAAGGACTCACAGAACTCAGAAGAGCTATTGTGCTCACTGATGGTTTATTACAGCAAAGGGATACAGATTAAAAGCAGAGCAGGTAAGGGTTCCTAAGGGAGAGTCTGGGAGAGACCAGATGTGAGCTTCCAAAAGTCCTCTCTCAATGGAGTTACACAGACAGTGCCTCATTTTCTCAGCAATGATGTGTCACAACACATATGAAGTATTTTTTGCTGAGGAAACTCATCCAGACCTTGGTGTCTAGGGTTTTTATTGGGGATTAGTCACACCAGCATGGCTGATCACTCTCATGGCTGGCCTTACTTACTCAGCCTTCAAGCTAATACCAACGGCACATGGTCTTCACCATAAATAACACTGTTAGCATAAGCTATCTGGAGTGGCCTAAGGTCCCAGGCAAGCAAAGATACTCTTCTCAGGCAGGATATTCCAGTCTTAGAGGTTATCTCTCAGGAGCCAGCCAAGGGACGAACTTTTCTTTGTAATGCACAGGATTTGGACAACCCAGGCCTGCTGAGTTAACCCCTTATTGCACACAGATTCACTGAAATTCGAATCTCAAGGAACCTCAGAGATGATCTGATTAAACCTCCTTTCTTGTAGATGAGAAAATAGAGGCTTTAGAATCAAATTGATGTGGATTTAAAACCCCAGTTTCACTACTTACAATCTATGTGGCCTTGGAAAAATTATTTAACTTCTCTGAGCCCATTTTTTTCTCACTGAAACTTAGTTAATAGAGTTATAGTAAGGAATAAGTGAGAACTTGTGAAAAGGCTTAAGTCATATTAGTGGTTAAAACATGATAGATATAAAAGCAATAATTATTTTTCACTTATTCAGTAAGCTCATTGAAAGCCTATTGTACTGATGTAAGTGAAAGAAAACGTTGCTATTTTTAATACAAATAAAGACTTTGATACACTAGCACCATGGGAAAACTTGTATCAGGAGAGATGTCAGTTTGTTTTAGAAAATACCCTGAAGGCCTCTTTGAGAGTACAGAATAAGACTTTCCAGGGCTTGGTCTGCAAAGAAATGGGTGAATTGCTCTGCAAAATAATGGAATGAAAAGGCAGCAAGAGGGGAGAAAAGAATGGAAGAGGGTTGGAACTAAGGGTAAAAGTGAGAAATTAAAAATATTCTTGAGGGACTTCCAGTAAGATGGCAGAATAGATAGATGCTGTGCCAACTGCCTCCCAGGATCACACCAAAATTACAAATAATTTATACACCACTCTACCTCGGAAGTCCCCTGAACACTAGATGAACAGAACCTCTAAACGAAGGACTTAAAGAGGAGACCATGACGAGTCTGGTAGAAGGGGCAGAGATGAGAGAGGGTGAACCCCATGAGGGACACCTCAGTGGTGGGGAGGTTTCCCTGGTTGGGGGAGAGACCCTCTGGCCCCACACCGAGCTCACCAGCCCAGAGTTACTTTGCTGGGAAGAGGAGTTCTACAATAGCTGGCAGTAGAAATTAGTGAAGGCTCTCTTTGCTCAACTCGGTGAGGCTGAGGAGAGCTAGAGAACCAGTGGACCTGGCACACAGACTCACACTCCCCCACCTCCGCAGGCCACAGAGGGTTTTTTACAGCAGCAGACAGTCCAAAACAGCCTGTGAGTATTTTTAGGGTGGTGAGCACAGTTCCAGATAACACAGCAGCTAATTGTGGGAAGCTCACTACAAGCCTGAGAGGGAGATCAACGCATGATGCACTGAGCCCTTCCCCTCAACAGCTGATGCTGAGTCGCCCAGAGTCTCTCTATTGCTGAGCAAGTGGTCTGCAGATTAAAGCCGGCGGAGAGCCCCCCCCCTTTTTCTTTTCCTTTTTTTTTCTAGGTGATCAATCTAATACATCAAAGCAATCACAGAGCGACAGCCAAAATGAAGAAACAAAGAAACATGTCCCAAGTAAAAGATCAGAAGAAACCTCTAGAATTGGAATTAAATGAAACAGAGGTATCCAGCCTTTCAGAAGCAGAGTTTAGAACACTGATGATAAGAATGTTTAAGGAACTTAGTGAGGACATAAAAAGGATAGAGAAATCATAAAAAACAACCAGTTAGAACTAAAGAATACAATAACTGAAATGAAGAACACACTCGAAGGAATCACCAGTAGATTAGATGAAGCAGGGGATCAGAGCAGCAATTTAGAAGACAAAATAGCAGAAATCACCCAGTTGGAACGACAAAAAGAAAAAAGAATAGAAAACAATGAAAACAGTTTAAGAGACCTGTGGGACAACATCAAGCACAACAACATTCACATCATATGAATACCAGAAGGAGAAGAGGAGAAGAGGATGTATATGAAGAATAATGACTGAGAACTTCCCCACCATGGTGAAGGAAATTGACATACAAGCCCAGGAAGTGCAGAGAGTTCCAAACAAGCTGAACCCAAACAGGTCCACACCAAGACACATCATAGTAAAAATGGCAAAGGTTAAAGATAAAGACAGAACCCTAAAAGCAGCAAGAGAAAGACAGCAGGTTACATACAAAGGCACTCCAATAAGACTAACAGCTGACTTTTCTACACAAACTCCGCAGGCCAGAAGGGAGTGGCAGGAAATCTTCAAAGTGATGCAAAATAAAGGCCTACAACCAAGATTGCTCTACCCAGCATGGCTATCACTTAAAATTGAAGGAGAGATAAAGAGCTTCTCAGAAAAGAATAAACGTAAGGAATTCATTACCACCAAGTGAGCATTGCAGGAAATGTTAAAAGGGCTTTTTTAAGCAGAAGAAAGGGGAAAACAACTAACCCAGGAAGACCAGAAATACAAATATCCAAATGGCAATAAATATGCACCTATCAATAATCACTTTAAATGTGAATGGGCTAAATATTCCAATCAAAAGACATAGGGTGGCTGAATGGATAAGAAAACAGAACCCATGCATATGCTGTTTACAAGAGACTCATCTCAGATCAAAAGACACACACAGGTGGAAAGTAAAGGGATGGAATAAGATATTTCACGCAAATGGAAATGAGAAAAAAGCTGGAGTAGCAATACTTATTTCACACAAAATAGACTTTAAAATGAAGATTACAATAAAAGACAAAGAAGGGCACTACATAATAATAAAGGGATTGATTCAACAAGAGGACATAACCCTAGTAAACATCTATGTACCCAATATACAGGCTCCTAAATATATAAAACAGATTTTGACAGACATAAAGACAGAGATCAACAGTAACACTATCGTAGTAGGGGACTTCAACACCCCGTTGTCACCAATGGACAGATCCTCAAGACAGAAAATCAACATGGAAACAATGGCCTTAAGTGACACTTTAGACCAGCTGGATTTAATTAATATTTTTAGAGCATTTCACCCCAAAGCAACAGAATATACATTCTTCTCAAGGGCACATGAAACATTTTCCAAGATAGACCACATGTTAGGCCACAAAACAAGTCTCAATAAATTTAAGAAGATTAAAATCATATCAAGAAACTTCTCTGACCACAATGCTATAAAACTAGAAATCAATTATAAGAAGAAACCCAGAAAGCACACAAATACATGGAGGCTGAATAACATGCTACTAAACAGTGAGTGGGTCAAAACTGAGATCAAGGAGGAAATCAAAAGCTATCTCAAGACAAACGACAATGAAAACACAACCACTCAAAATCAATGGGATGCAGCGAAAGCAGTCCTAAGAGGAAAATTCATAGCAATGCAGGCCTATCTAAAGAAACAAGAACAATCTCAAATCAATGGACTATCTTTACACCTAAGGGAACTGGAGAAAGAACAGCAAAACAAACCCAAAGGGAGTACAAGGAAGGAAATAATAAAGACCAGAGCAGAAATAAGTGAAATAGAGACAAAAAAAAAAAACACAAAAGATCAATGAAACCAAGAGCTGGTTTTTTGAAAAGATAAATAAAATTGACAAACCCTTAGCCAGACTCACCAAGAAAAAGAGAGAGAGAACCCAAATTAATAAAATCAGAAATGAAAGAGAAGAAGTGACAACAGATACCACAGGAATTCAGAAAATTGTACGAAAATACTATGAGCAACTGTATGCCCACAAATTTGACAATCTGGAAGAAATGGATACATTTCTAGAAGCATACAATCTACCAAGTCTAAACCAAGAAGAAACAGAAACTCTGAACAGACTGATTACTACCAAATAAATTGAATCAGTAATCAACAAGCTTCCAACAAACAAAAGTCCTGGACCAGATGGCTTCACAAGTGAATTTTACAAAACGTTCAAAAAGGAATCAACACCTATTCTCCTCAAACTATTCCAAAAAATACAGAAGGAGGGAAGGCTCCCAAGCACATTTTATGAGGCCACTATTACTCTGATCCCAAAATCAGACAAAGATATTACAAAATAAGAAAACTACAGGCCGATATCCCTAATGAACACAGATGCAAAAATCGTCAACAAAATACTAGCAAACCGATTAAGCATCCCATTCAAAAGATCATACACCATGATCAACTGGGATTCATTCCTAGTATGCAAGGTGGTTCAATATCTGCAAATCAGTTAATGTAATACATCACATTAACAAAATGAAATATAAAAATCATATCAATAGATACAGAAAAAGCATTTGACAAAATACAGCAGCCATTTATGACAAAAACTCTTAGCAAAGTGGGAATAGTGGGATCATATTTCAACATAATAAAGGCCATATATGATAAGCCCACAGCAAACATCGTACTCAATGGGTAAAGGCTAAAAGCTTTCCCCTTAAGATCAGGAACAAGACAAGGCTGCCCACTTTCACCTCTTCTATTCAACATAGTTCTGGAAGTTCTAGCCACAGCAATCAGACAAAAAAATGAAATAAATGGCATCCAAATTGGAAATGAGGCAGTAAAATTGTCATTATATGCAGATGACATGATACTATATATAGAGAATTCCAACTACTCCACCAAAAAAAAATGTTAGAACTAATAAATGAATTTTGTAAGGTAGCAGGATACAAAATTAATATTCAGAAATCAGTTGAATTTGTATACACCAATAATAAACTATCAGAAGAAGAAATCAGGAAATCAATCCCTTTTACAATTACTTCAAAAACAATAAAATATCTAGGAATAAATTTAACCAAAGAAGTAAAAGTCCTGTAACTCAGAAAATTATAAGACACTGAAGAGAGAAATCAAAGAAGATACAAATAAATGGAAATACATACCATGTTCATGGATAGGAAGAATTAATATAGTTAAAATGTCAA
>NW_017731579.1:2581569-2596745 GCF_001890085.2 Hipposideros armiger
TTAAATGTAAGACCTGAAACCATAAAACTCCTAGAAGAAAAAATTGGGAGTAAATTTGCAGACATTCCCCTCAGTAATATTTTTACTGAGCTATCCCCGCGGGCAAGGGAAATAAAATAACAAATTAACATATGGGATTACAGCAAACTTAAAATTTTTTTCACAGAAAAGGAAATCATCAATAAAACAAAAAGACAGCCTACTGAATGGGAGAAGATATTTGCCAACAATATATCTGATAAGGGGTTAATATCCAAAATATATAAAACGCTCATTGAACTCAACACCAAAAAATACAAATACCCCAATTAAAAAAATGGGCAGAGGATATGAAGAGACATTTCTCTAAAGATGGCCAACAGGCATATGAAAAAATGTTCAACCTCACTAATCTTAGAGAAATGCAAATAAAAACCACAATGAGATACCACCTCACTCTGATCAGAATGGCTATCATCAATAAATCAACAAACAACAAGTGCTGGTGAGGTTGTGGAGAAAAGGGAACCCTGGTGCACTGTTGGTGGAATTGCAGATTGGTGCAGCCACTATGGAAATCAATATGGAGGTATCTCAAAAAACTGGAAATGGAACTGCCGTATGACCCAGCAGTTGCCCTGTTGGGTATCAATCCAGAGGAACCCAAGAGGTTAATTTGAAAAAATATATGCACTCCTATGTTTATTGTAGTGCTATTTACAATAGCCAAGACTTGGAAACAACTGAAATGCCCATCGGTAGATGACTGGATTAAGAAACTGTGGTACATTTTTACAATGGAGTATTACCCCGCTATAAAGAAGAATGAAATCGTACCATTTACAACGATATGGATGGACCTAGAGACTATTATGTTAAGTGAAATAAGTCAGTCAGAGAAAGACAAATACCATATGATCTCACTTATATGTGGAATCTAAAAAACTGAATGAACAAGCAAAGTAAACAGAAATAGCCTCAGAGATATAGAGGAACAACTGATGGCTGCTAGTTGAGAGGGGGATGGGGATGAGGGAGAAGGGGAAGGAATTAGACAGCATAAACAGGTAAATACAATATTGTCACAGGGATATGAAAGACAGTTTGGGGAACATAATAATAATGTAAATATTTTGTAGGGTGTCAGATGGTCACATGTCTTGTTAGAGAGACCGCTTCATGGATGGGGTAGAGGCTTGATCTCTGCACTATACACCTGAAGCTGATGTTGTATAATATTGTATGTCAACTATAATTGAATATATATATTGTCACGGGACGTGAAGTATAGTGTGGGAGTGGAGTCAAGGGAATTGTAATAGATATATATAATATGGGGCAGGGGGAGTGGGGCAGTAGATTGGGGGAGGGGGCTGTCACTTTGAGGGGTAAAAAGTATAATTATTGCACTGTGTTATACAGCTGAAACTAATTTTAAAAAATGTTTATGTCACAATAGAAAAAAAAGAATAAAAAATAATATTCTTGAGAAGTTGGTTGGTGCCAGATTGTTAAAAACCTTCAGTTAGACATAAATGAGTTGCCCAAGGTTGTAGAGCTAGTTAATGACAGACCTGAGACCAGAGGTCTTTCTAGAAAACCACACTGCCTCTCTAAGAACCAAAGTTTTTATTTCAACTACTTTAAATATGAAATTATACCTTGGGATATTAAACAGAGAGTATAACTCTTTTGCTAACTTCTGAGAGTCTCAAAACCTGTCCACTGCATATCTGATGTAATAACTGTATTTCCAGTAGTCGATTAAATATTTACTTGCCAAATAGAAAACAGATTATAGTTAAGTTTCAGAGACGGCTTATGGAAAAATATCCAGGTACCACAGTATCATTACAAACATTATAAGAGAAAACAAAACAGTGCTTCTCAAGCAACTGAAGTTTCTTGAGCTCATTGTTATTCCTTTGAATTGTTAAATGTCCATGGTCTCCTCCAGCTGACACTTTTATATAGTAACAGGAAATGTAAACCTCCTTAGGGTTTGAAAACCTGCAAAACCTGAATTTTTCTAGTGTTGATACTGAACATGTTATACTTCAGCTGAGCTTCACTTTAGTCACACACCTAGCGAGACAATCCAAGCCAAAAAACACGTACAATAAAGAAATGGAGAAGTTTGGAAAACTTTTTCTTTTTTTCTCATTTTCTGTTTGTGACAATGAGCAGTTCTGGCCCCTGACAGATGTGCTTGGAGTTTCTGCTAGGGTCAGGCTTTCAAGGCTTACGTACTAGAAGTGAATCCTTGTCTTGGTCCCCAAAGGAAACTGTAGAGCAAGCCCAGCAACAGTAACGGTTATTCCCCTCCTTTCTAACTTGCATCCCTTGGGATTTCTCATTTTATCTTTTTAGCTGCTTAACTCGAACTCTTTGCTGCTATAGATCTCCATGATCTTGGAACCATCTTCCATAGCTCTGGTAGAGTCTTCCTTTGCTTCTTTGTTTGTCTAAGGTTTGGGTGTGTAGATTAAATTGTTGTTCACAATTCTTCACTCTATTAGTATTATACATCCCTTGCCATGGCCTCCTGGTGAAGTGACTCTCCTCTGCTCAAATTTGAGCTTGACCATGAGACGTGCTTTGGCCAATGGGCTGTCAGCAGAGGGGATGGAAGCAGAGGCTTGAAGTATACTTTGTAGTTAGGCTTGCACTCTATCACCCACATCAATGCCATGAAGATAATACGTGCCAGATGGTGCTCTGGTCTGGGGAGGTTGAGTGGGACAGACCTGGATCTAAACTTGCACTTGGAGTGAAGCCCAGTCAAACCCAGCTCAGGTCAGCTGACCCCTGTTGACCTGTACACATGTGCACAAAAATATGTGATTGCTGTTTCAAGCTACTGAGTTTGGGGTGTTTTATAACATAACACTGTAATAAGTGCTGACTGCTATGTCAGGCAATGTCAGGACATGTAGGAGAGAGGGCAAGAGAAGACAGCAAGAAACTGTTTTCAACATCTGCTCTCTTTCCAGTGGAATGCTGGTTTTATTGTCAGGTCAGGTAGCAGCCCACTGGTGATTGACAACATAGCATTTGACTTATAGTTTTACTACTTATTAGCTTTAGACTAGAATTTTTGAATTTAAAAAATGAAGATAATAGATATATTAGGACTCATGTGAGCATACAAATAATGTCAAGCATCTGGGTTCAATAAACGGAAAATATTATTACCATCACCACCATCATCATCACCAATCATAGCAGCAGCTGCAGAAATAACAGTGACCCAGAACTTGTCTTTTACATGTTACCCTTCACCTCTGCCAGAGATCTGGGTGGCATTTTCTCATGGGATTCCTGTAACTTCTATGAAGAAATACAATGATAAAGGAAGATACCCATGGAAGAGTTGTTTGATATTTTCTGTGAAATGTAATAGTTTTATCTTAGTTCTATCCTATATTTCGGTTTACCTTGAGTTTAGGTAAAAGAGGAGAATAAGAGCAGCATTGGGAAAGATTCTTTTGATCCAAAGGAGAGAGAGTCGGTACCACATAGCCCAGGCTAATGAAGGTCTGCTGGGAGGTGGACAAAATTTGTGAGAAAATTAATGAAGACAGTTTGTATCTCTAAAGACAGTTGTTGACTCTCTGAGGAATGTCAGTGGCAAGTTGTATTGTTTATCTTCAAAGGCATACTGAAGCTTTACCCTTGTTCCCTGGTTTCCCCAAGGTTAGTAAAAGGGGACATCTGAAAAGGGAACTGTGCTTGTTCTAGATGCAGAGGAGCAGAGATGCTGAAAGAGATTGAGTCAGAAACAAAGGGTACTGGCAGAGAAGGGAAGCACACTGTCTGGGACTGCAGCTTTCCCTGGAATAAATAATATCTAGGAGGCATGACTTCCTATTATTCTCTTACTCTTCTATCTCCCTTTCCCATCAAGAAGCATGGCCCAGACCATAAGAGCACTCACCAAGGTATGTCCAGAAAATTAGTAGCCTCCAGATGTCATTTTTTTTTTGAGGGACTAAAGGACCTCCTGGGAGTGAGCTCACTTTTTGGTACCTCTAGTCTAGCTTGACCTAGAAAGGCAGAGTGAGCGGTAATTTCGAGCACTTTGTGTTGTTGATTCCTCAGCCCTGTCCTTAGCCCAATCCTTACGCACTGAGTGGGACCCAGTGTGGGTGGAGTGGTGATCATGGTATATCATCAGTGAAGCCTGAAAGAGCTATTTTACAAAAACTCTGTTAGACCTTAGGGTTCTAGGATGAATGCCTTGGTACTTCATACACTCTCCTGAATCAGCTTTGGCACCTAAGGGGCTTCACGGGGACAATGGTGGGTGGCCGTGTTTGGAAGCTCCAGCAGTGGTACCTGGAAGAGACTATGAGGGGCGGGGGGTAAGTTTTCAGGGAACTGGAGCAGAAGGAAGAAAGTGGACAATTTCAGGGCAACTAAATGGCCAGTTCACTTCATGTGTTTGTAGCAGGTGGAATTCTTTGGGGGGCTGGAGTCCCACATGTGGAGGCAGGGAAAAGTGCAAGTAAAAAAAGTAACGTATTTGAGATCCAAGCAGCTTTGATAGATGTGTCATTTAATCCTCACAGCAACCTTACGAATTCCACACTAATTTGTTCTCATTGTCCAGATAAGACTTTCAAGGAGGCTGCAATTTAAGTAAATTGTCCAAGGGCACTTGCCAGCAAGTGAAGGGTACGGGCTTAAAACTCGAGCAATCTGGTTCCAGAGCCCTCACTTTCTGTCGTTTCTTCGTGTATGCCCTCATATTTGGAAAAACTAAGGTTTAATTCTCATTAGATGCAGTTTGCTTGTTCTGACACAGTTTACAGGGTTGGAAATCCTCCGTTTCACGTTGGAGCTGAGCTCTGAAGAAGCATCAAGGATATTCCCAGCAAAGTGCATGCATGTTTTCTCAGTAACTACCACCTAGGGTATTATAATTACCCTGTGGCCGGTTAACTATTTTTAAAGACACTTTCTTCAGTATTACACGGAGGCATGCATTAACACAGAAACAAAAAACATGTTTAGCATCTGTAATTTTTTTTTTGATTGTGAAAGTCTTAGACCAATAATACAACTGTCCCACCCTCAAATTTTTCCAGGTTTCAAAATATCTGTGGGTTAGGGAATAGGCAGAGAGTTGACTGACTTTTTGAGTTAATGAAATGAGATATGGGGCGGGGTGGTGAGGGATGGGGAAGAAGCTAAGGTGACCGTCTTACCTACAGAAGGCCAAAGTAGCAATGTGCCAATAAAACTTAATTTATATATTATCTTTCTTCTGAAGAATTAAAAAAAATGGCTTCATAATTAGATTTCTCATCATCACATATTTCTTTGAAATTTAGCTATCTGTTTACTTTTTCAGTCAGCAAACATTTTTTCAATGCCTCTGTTATGCCAGGAGTCACTGTGCTAGATGCTATCGACATGAAAACAAAAATATACTGACTTACTGGCTTATAGAACTCTCCTCTAGCGGAAGAAAGAGGGGAAAAGGCAGATGATTATGCTAGGCACAATATAGATAAATATGCTAGGAATAATGTTACTGATTTGCACCGGGTATTACTGAATTACTTAAACTCGTCTCTAGGGATGAGGACACACATATGTAAAGAGTCAGACAGTGGTTCTGAGGATGGAGCTCCTTTTCCGAGCGCTACAGGTTACATAAAGTTAGCCAAGCAAAGGAATGGCATGACAGTGGGAGGCAGTGGTCCATCCATGCACCATCCGCAGAGGCAGCTTGAGCAGAGGGGCAGATGAGAAACATTTCAGTATTGGTGGTGGAGATGAACTCTGAGCAAAGGAGAGCAGCTGGAGCATAGGCTGGGAAGGGTAAGGCTGGCACAGTAGCCAGGGGCTAGCTCACAGGAGGCCTTGTACACCTTGCAGACTGCAGACTGGAGCCAAGGTGAGGCAAAATTCTCACTGCCCTGGGGATGTGCAGAGACTTTTTCACAAAGTTAAATTTATTCAACGGAAGCCAGTCCATTTTTCTGAGATTATATTGTGTGTGTGTGTGTGTGTATGTGTTGTAGTTTTAAATTATCTTTTATGAAAGAATTTTAATAGACGATGGGATTTTTATTTTAAATACTTCTTTAGCAAAATGTAATTTGGCATCTTCGTATAAGTTACTAACATTAAAAACAAAATTATCCTGGTCTCTAAAATTGAAGAGTCAGAACTGCTACAGACAAGGGAACCATGGTAGAAATTTAGTCATGGATATCATAGCTGGATTTATGTTTTAAACAATCTCTTCAGCTGTGTGGAGAGCAAATTTGAGGGAGACAAAACCAGAGTCAGGAAGATTATGTATGATGTTAATGCGCTAATCTAGGTGAAAGATAATGAAGACCTGACCTAGGGCTGGGGTAGCAGGGATGATGAGGAGTAGGAAGAGATTTTAAAATATATTTATAAGGTAAAATCTGCAGGACTTGGTGACTTAGTGATTGGACACAGGACTGAGGGAGAGGGCTGAATATCACCACTCCATTCCATACCACATTCCTGTCGTAGAGTGAGTTTCCTTATGCTCACCAGTGGATGATGAGGCAACCATAGTGTTTCGTTCCCATTGAATGGCAGAAATATGAAGGAAGTCAGGAAAGTTACCTTCATGTAAGGCCAGTTGCTTTCCAGGTAAAACCACTTTGAAAAAACCTCTACAAGCATGGTGAGCTTTAAGTTGGGAGTGAATATATATATATATATATTTTATATATATATATATTTTAGCTGAGCCATCCTGCCACCTGTTGGCAGCTCAGCTCGGGCCGTGAAGCGAACCGGCAACCCTGTTGCTCAGAGCTCACACTCTTGAGCGAGCTCTTAACCAACTGAGCCACTTGGCTGGCCCTTGAGTTGGGAGTGATAGAAGTTCTTTGTGAGAGGGGCCTGGTGCAGAATGGGGTGAAGTGGGGTGGGTGTTGAATGGTCAGGCAAATAGGAAGGATGTTACCAAAGCCCAGTGATGGCCCAGGATAGACGTGATTGACTTGTGCAATGCTTGCCCTGGTTCTTTACACAACCAACGCAAGTGCTAATGTCTTCTCCCTTCTCCTTGCTGTATTAATCATGTTTTTCATTTTCTGTATTTTATGATGCTTTAACATCTTGGGGTCTTGCTAATCTTGGAGAGACTTTTCCTCAGAGGCTAATTCCTAAAGATAGTGAACAACTTGCCTACAAGCCTTCCATATGCAAGCCAACCATCCGAAGGCCATATCACCAGTGAGTGCACTTCCTCCCTCACTCTTCTCGGCAAGCAACATTAGCAAGAGAAAGATTTCTTTTTCTTTTTCATTTGTAGATATTTTACTCTGAAGGAGCTGACATGTTCCCTCAAGCTCTATTGAAGGGAACACAAGATGGTGTGCATTGTTTGAGAGAGCCGGGAGAAACCGTGGAACTATGACAAAGTACATGGAGGCAAAAATGACCCAAACTACCCCCGGTTCATTCCAATAGAATAGCCCTGTTACAAGGCTTCCCCTTGGTGTTCAGACATCATTTTCTACACATGTAGTAAGAGGTTAGTGCTTAAATTTAAGACTTGTCTACCAATGGGATTCAGATTAGCATAAACATGCCTGACTAATTAGTGAGGTAGGTCTACCAGGGGCTTACAAAGGACTGAGGAATCTCCCAGGAGAGATGTCATTTTCTGGGAAGCTCAGGAGGTAAGCTTGATATAATGAAAAAAACATTTTTAGAGCAGAAAAATGGTTCAGGGCAGAGCCCCAAATGGACTCATATGTGGTTTTCGAGATGTGAAAAAGAGGGCTGTGGTTAAAACAAAATGAAAGATGCTAAAAAAGGAGAGAAAGAGAGAGAGGCAGGGAGGGAGGCTGGAGTGGCCTTTAGGTGCTGGCTGTGTCCACATGAGCTTGGGTTTCAGCTGCTTTTCCTGTCGGAGCTGTGTCCTAGTCTAGTCAGGATAATGGCAACCTACTGGAGTGCCAACAATTAGTTTTAAAAAACAAACCCAAATCTCCAGGATGATAACATGAAAAACATCAGATTACAGCAGGGAATACAGCTAGAAACAATCACCTGGAAGGAAAGGCTGTAATTTCATATGAAATTACCAGTTCTTCAGACACTAACAATGTATCAAAATTGCTTTCACCAGAAAAATGTGGGGGAAAGCTTTTATTACTCCCTTGTGCAAAATAACACCAATTTGATTTATTTGTAGAAGAATACCAACTGTGTTTTTTCCTCAGAAGATATGCTGGTGCCAAGGAAAGATATTTATATGAGAAATTACCTTGATGCCATGATAACGTCCATGTACACTCCAGGCAAGCCATCCCAGGGGTGATGGAACAGAAGAAAGTCTCACAGACTAAATTAAGATGCTCAAATCATGTGATTTATTGAATCAACATGAAACATACGATGAGTAGTGAGGGAAAAGAGATATTGGCTAAGTTTACACAGTTAGGATGGAACGGAAGGGCCACACTACTGAATCCTGTGTTACACAACTATCCCTATGTTCTGTCCGCTCTTTTTCCTTCCATCCTCTCTTTCCCTCTTCTTTTCCCCCACTGCCTCTCTCCCACTCTCTGTGTTGCATCAGTTTTTCCTCATAGTGCTGTAGTTACAAAGACCAGAGCTGAGTTTGAATGATGAGGCTTAGCAAGCTCAAAGTGTCTGGAGTCAACACATGTTTGTCGACACAGGGGCAAGGATGCCTGGCCACAGCTGTAGGTCACCAATTAGTCTGAAGGGCAGCTGTGAGCTTTATCTCTTGGGCAGAGTGCATGCAAAGCCAGAATGGGGACCCAATGGCTGGCCAATTTAGAGATGATGCATCAATCTGAAGGGGGCTTGATTTGTACCTTAGGATTTGGCCCTTCCATCCTTTTCTCTTTATAAGTAAAGATTCTTGAGTATTCCATCTTTTAAAAAAAATCATGTATTTCATTCCATCTTTAACATGTCTTACTGATTGCCAACTGTCTATACTTAACAACACATCTGTGAGTGCTGCTTATGTCGCTCATGGCTTGCTTATTATCCTTATTTAGCACATCATACGATTTTTATCTATCCTACTTGCATTTTTTTGTCTGTTACAATAGAACAGGATAGTCTCAATTAAAGCTTTGTCTGCCTCATACAGAGTTCATATTACCATTCTCATCATCACCTACCTTTCAGTGAAAGAGCCGAGCAAAGCAAACTAAAAACATGGTGTGTACCCTTTAGCATCTTAGAAATGAAGAATACTACTGCTACGGCTGTTGTCATCTTTTATTGCGTGTTTATTATCAGCTAAATGTTTGATATATATTGTCTCATCCAGTCCTCATAATGAGCCCATGAGGTAGGTATTATTATATCAGGTGTACAGATAAGACAACTGAAGCTGAGAGAAGGAAGATGACCTGTTAGGGTCAAGTGGTATGGAGGAGCAGAGCAAGGAAAGGAGCCCAAGACTCCTTGACCCCCAAATCCTTTTTCCGGTCATTGGACTAGGCTCTTCCATTCCCAGAGCCCCCGCAGGCCCCCCATTCTACTCCTTAGTATCCGTCTCCCATTCTCTGCTCCTGCATCTGTGAGTGCTTTGCCTCCTAGAGGGACCCCCAGGATGGCTCATTCTTCATGCACTCATCTCAAATAATGATGTGGCATTAAAATTCAAGTCACATATGAAGCAAATTAAAGAGGATTACTAATTTAAAAATAAATCAAAGACCCACATGGCATATTTGACTGCATAGTAGATGTAAATGGGCTGTGGAAGCATTGTGTCAGAAGGAATGGCCAAATTGTGTCGTGAGCAAAGGGAAGCTGTAGCTGGGGATGGGGTAGCATTATATTCATGGACGACAGCACGTCTGCAAAGAAGAGAGTAGCTGCACTTAGTTCTGAGGTTTATTATGAGCCAGATACCGTACATAGGTTATTTCAAATCCACACAACCACTCTGATGGTTGGATATACACAGAGGGGGGAAACAAGGTTCAGGCAGGTGAACGATGTGCTTCCAGCCACTCAGCTAAGAAGCAGTGGGGTAGGGTTTTGATCTCAGCTTTCCCCCGCTCTTTTTCACTGCAACTTGCACAAGACAGCACACTAGAGAGAATGTGGTACTTAAAAGAGAAGTGAGAGACATACAGAACTGTTGTTTGTTTCTCAGAGGAGCAAATGGAAGTCTTTGAAAATGGGATATATGAAATCAGAATTACAAGAGTATCTTTGGATAAATGAAAAGGAAGCAACCTTTATCCAAATGCATCCTTGTGCAGCTCAGTATACATTTTCTATGCCATGAAATGTTTAAAATTCTTTGGGGGAGTGGGGAGGTTTACAAAGGTCATTAGCTGGATTTATTAAGCTAAGGACAAAGGTCTCAAGTCAGATTAGTATTTGTTAAATATGCTGATGTGTTTAAACATACAAATCTCAATTTCTTTGCATCCGTGGTAATTACATTTTGTGAAACAGCTTAAATAGATATAAAATGTCATAAAATAGGACTGGGCTAGAAGGTAGAAATATTTTATCCGTTTATTGTCTAATTTCAGATCTCTATTCAAATAGAATTCACTGGGATTCCTTTCTTACTTTTTCCTTTCCTGCCTTTAATTACATTTTCTCCCCATTGATTACCTTGGTTTAACTTCTGATGACTTGTTATAATTGATGTTTCTATCCTGCAGCTGTTTTTGACAAGCTTAAATTAAATAAAAAAACATACCTGACAGTTTCTAAACCTAAACACATTATTAAGTTGCACTCTTCCACAGGCCACAAAATGAGTTCCTGGCAGAATGGGACTGTAATTGTGGTAGGGAATGTGCAGGAGAGAGCTGTCATGAATTTGTCTCCACAGGAAACTCGTTCTGCACCTAATTTCTGTCAAAGAAAATGACCTAAATACCATTCTAAAGCAAAATCCTCATTTTAGGCAGCAGCCTTTAATTGGCTTATTTAATTGGTCAATATATTTAGTTACCTGGGAGTACATTTGTCAGCTAAATTATGTTGAAAGGCTCATCAGGAAGTTACAGTATTTTAAATTTGACATTTCAAGCCATTACTGAATTTTAATGGCTAGTGGGAAACTGCTGCTTTCAAACTTTTGGGCTAAAGTAATCATTTTTGAGCTTTGAGTGTTGAATTATTAGTGGGAGGGAACAGCACCAGGACTATTTTCTAAGGAAAGCTAGGCCCTGCCCATAGAGCGTTCCTTGGCCCATTTCGGTGGAAGGGGTTATGGTGGACCTCCATAAAGGGCATGATTCCTGGTTAGGCGTTTTGATTTTCACTAGATCACACCCTTATTACCCTTTTCTCACCTGCTTGTGGAATCTTGCTGAACTATCCTCTCCAGGAATAATGACTGCAAACTCCTGATGATTAGCTCTCAAAGGAGTGTCATTAGGCCACGAGCCCATTGACTCCCCTGGTGTTCTGAATTCCAGCCTGAATCAAGCCACACCATGATGGACCACATGGTGCCGGCCCTTATGGACTTGTAGTTTCTCGTAGGCTGTGCTCTTGTATCTCCTTCGGATCTTAAGCTACAATGGAATGGTCACTGTTGCATTTATAACTCACTAGCAAGGCTTCTCCTTTCTATTTTGCATACAACTTATTTTGCCATTCTGGCGTTGGTGGGTAACAGTGTCAGTAGCAGAAACCAGGGGATTTTGCCTTAGGATCTCTTGGTCTGGGTAGTTACCTGCTGATTGGGACACCCCTCCGACTGGTGATTTTCAGTGGGGTGGAGTTGTTACCAATAAATGCCATATAAAGTTGATGTCCATCACTTCTTTCTGAATACCTACTCAAAGGTCTTTCCTCCTGGGTGTTGCTTAGATTCTTAAATATCTCCTCCCACAACCCTCCTCATGGTTTGCTTCCACAGTCCCCATTGCTCAATGCTGCCGTTCTCTCCCACAGATGAACAATCTTTCACTTAGGATAACAGAATTCTGGCTCAAGGTTGTCGTCTTCTCAGGTTTCTCCTGGATTTTAGCAGTCTGTCTATCCACTCTAGTGCCTACTGACTTCTCAAGAGGGAGAAAGTTCAACACTGGTCTCAGGTCAGGAGACCGGGAGGAAGTGGTGAATGCTTCAACTCCATTCGAGGCATCTAAAGTCAAACACATCTCACCATCAATCATCATGTATAGATGTGACTTTAATATTCACTTCAAGTTGAGCTGAACCAAGCCCAGTTTGGCGTAGGCTCACTTCCAGTCAAGGTGAAGGTTGTACTTTCATATCCTTTCTGACCCAAATCTCAACTCTACATCTCTTGATACCAGTTGTTCAAATGCCTTGAGGCATTTCTTCAAGAAGGCCTCCACAGGGAAAATTATAAAACTTTATTAAGAGATATAAAACAGAACACAAATAAATGAAGAGACATGTCATGTTTATGGGAAGGAAGGTAATATCATAAAGATGCCAACTCTCCCCAACTTGAATAATAGATTCCAAGCAATTGAATAAAAAGCATGGAAATTGCTAAGCTGATTTAACAAATTTATATGGAAGGATAAAGGACCCAAAATAGCCAAGATATTTTTGAAGTACCAGATATCAGAACTTAATGTGAAGGTGTGATTAAGACAGTGATATAACAGTATGGGGATAGATAGGGGGTAGATATTTACACAGTATCAAAGTACATCAGGTCCTCCAATAATATTGTTTAGTTATACTGTTGATGAGATGCTGCAGGAAATTAATTCTTGTTTACATCAATTAGCCTATGGTAAAATTTGTTTCTTTATACATTGTTTTATTTCAAGTTGTAGAACCTATCGATAACATTAAGTGAAGACTTACAGTACCCCCAAATGCTTACTACTTAGATATTAATAAGGTCACAATACTTATTACATAACTTTATTATAGAGGAATTTGGCAGACACCAAATTAACCAGTTAATAAATGTTAACTTCATACAAATCAACATCATGGGCTTCCATACAGGATGCACTAAGAAGGACTCAGAATCACTTCTGTGGTATTCTGGCCAAAAATGCACAACTTAAAGCTTGTTATGAGGAAACACCAGACAAACCCAATATGAGGAACATTCTACAAAGTAACAGGCATATGCTTTTTTTTTTTAACTTTTAATTTTGAAACAGTATCAATCTTACAAAAATGTTACAAGAACAGTACAAAGAATTTCTTATCCTTCACCCAGATTTTCCTACTTTTTACCACATTTGCTTTATCTTTTCTCTTTTCTCTTTACACACACACACACACACACACACACACACACACACACACATTTTCTGAACCATTTGAGAGTAAATTGCTTATATAACAACTGTGTGCTTATCAAAACCAGGAAATTAATATTGAGTCAATGCTACTCTATAATTTTAAGATGTTACCAATTGTCTCAGTAATGTCTGTTGTAGCAATCTGGGGACAGGTGGGTGATAACCAAGTCCCCATCCAGAATTACATTTTGCATTTAGTTGTTATGTCTCTTCAGTCTCGTAATCTGGTACATTTCCTCAGCCTGCCTTTATCTTACATGACTGATATTGTTGAAGAGTGCTGGCTAGTTATTTTGTAGAATATTCCTCAATCAAATATGTCTGAGACTTCTTTATGATTAGATTCACTTTTGGCAGGAATACCACAGGAGCAAGTTGTGTCCGTCTCTGTCCTAAGTCACAAAAAATTTGTACTTGTGGTAAAATACAGACAACAAAATTTACCATCTTAACCATTTTAAGTGTATACTTCAGTAACATTAAGCACATTCAAATTGTGTAACCCATTTTGTACACCTGGCATGTACTTTTCAAAAGTGTCAAGGTCATGAAAGACAAAAGACAGGGGAATTGTTCTAGATTGAAGAAGATTAAAGAGACACAACAGCTTAGGTGCACTGTGTGATCCTGGATTACATCCTGGACCAGGGAAGACACTGTTAGGACAATTAACAAAATTTGAATGGCATGTATGGATTTGATGGTTGTATTATATCAATGCTATTCTCTTGATTTTGATGGTTTTATTTGGCTGTTAGGAATTTATCTTTGTTCTTAGAAAATACACAAGTATTGATGAATAACGGGGAGTCATATTTGAAACTTACTCTCTGAAATGGTTCAGAGGAAAAATTACACACACATACACACACACACAGGAAGAGAAAAAGGGGAAAATATAAAGAGAAGAGAATGAAAATGATAAGGAAAATGTGATAAAATGTTAACAGCTGTAGAGTGGGTGAAAGACATATACTATAGAAGTGCTTTGTATTTTTCTCTCAACACTTCTGCAAGTTTAATTTGTTTTAAAGAGTTAAAAGAGTATTTTGGGAATTCCTCCACATAATAAGGAAAACATAAGCGACACAACATAAGAATGAAGGGAAAACAAGAGCGAACATGTCACACTACAAGACATACATGTAGCCAGTAAAGCCATGATGACATATTTGACATTATTCACAGTGCTTATCAAGACCACAGTGAGAAACCATTTTGTACCCATTTAATTGCTAAAAATTTAAAAATCTGAAAATATCAAGTGTTAAAGAGGATTTTGTTTCAAACAATCCATTATAAATTTCTGGAGGGAGCATAATTTGTTACTGTCTCTCTAAACATAGTGTCTCATTATCTTTTAAAAATTGAACATTTTCATACCTGTGACTCAGCAATTCCACCCTAGGTATATAGCTAAGAAAATATCTAATGCATATATATCTGGGATATGTACATCATGCTCATAGCAGTACTATGTAAATAGGAAAAACCTGGAAAGGACCTAAATGCCCATCAATGAAAGAGTGAGTAAATGGACTATGGTACATTCACACCATGAAGAATTTTAGCAGTGTAATATGAAATGGAAAAGGAAGCCATTCTCTAACCACATACAGCATGATATTGTTTTTGCAAAGTGAAAATAACAAGACATTTTTAAATGATGAATTTGTAGTAGATTAATCAAACTGTATGAAAAGAATGCAAGGGAGTAGTGGACACATAGGATTTGTGTTTTTGTTACTACCATTGAGAATACCTTTGCTTTAAAGGTGAGTTGATGTTTCTATCTCTAGAAAATAAAAAATTGGGGTAACTTAATTAAGAGACTTTTTTTGTTTTAACTCATCAAGTTTCTAAAGTCTTAGGGTTCAGTGTTATCCAGGATACCTATTACACAGATATGGCCTATAGTTACTGTGAACA
>NW_017731579.1:2597230-2598753 GCF_001890085.2 Hipposideros armiger
CATCTACTTGGGTGAATTTTAGGTGGTTCTGTGAGAACTCTGTAATAAGCTTAGATTTTTTTTTGTTAAGTATTAATTGGTGCCAGCCTTCAACTTTTGTGTGTGTGTGTGTGTGTGTGTGTGTGTGTGTTTCATAGCTTTCTAATAGAAAATGTAAATCATTTGGTACTTGAGTTACTGTCAAGTGAAAACATTTTCCTCTCTACAACATTCAACAATTGTTAAATTTGTTGCATTTATTTCTGGGTAAAAAAACCCTAAGAATGTTAAAGAATGAGAAAAATCTGTTTGAAAGAGAACAGACAGGTCTAACTGGCAAAGAATGTCACATGAATGTCAACGATGCTGACACCGTCTAAAGGACAACAGAAACAAAGCAATTTTCCTTATCACTTAGTTGAAAAGGCCTGACATTCATGTAAACGCAGCATATTTGAATTAAATTATTTGATCTATTTATTTTTCTTTCTTGAGTCGGTTAACTAGATGCTCATCCTCATACGGCTCTATAGATCTGTTAATTGGGACCATTTCTCTCCCTTCCCACTTTGGAAACCTTCCACTGTGCTCTCTGGAACTCAGGACCTGTCAGCTGCAAAACTGGAAGGGCCTCCACTTCTCTGAATATTTGTTTTATGTTTTTGCTCAATGGAAACCTGGCTCTTGGTGAGAACGCTGCTTCCCTGCTACTCCCTCTCATGCTGCTTTCCCTCCCTCTTACCACCGGCCCTGGAGGGGCAGGAGGTGTCTGCAGGTCCTGGTCACCGTCCCTTACCATTCTCCCTTCCATCTCCTGAAACCTCCAGCTGTGAAGTCCTTGCTGTCACACTATTCCATAACCCCTGCTTGCTGCAGTCATCTACTTCCTGTCCCTCCTCTTAATTTCTTTAATGTTGTTTAGCTTCTGACTCACTGCCATTTTCCTCTTGAAACTCCTGAAACAATTTTTAGTTATTTCAGTATCCAGATAAATGATCCTTGGACACTCCGTGCTCTTGGTTCCTTAACCTCCTCTTCTCCAGGGATCTTTCTATTTCCTTATCTCAGCCATCCACTCCCACGGTCATACCCTTGCCCTTGTGTTTGCCTCAACCTCAGTGTCGAGAGCCCTCATTTCTACCACCACATCCTGTCTGTCTAGTTCACTCTGTCTGATGCCCTGTGTTCACGTTTCCAACCCACCAGACCTTCAGTTCATGGATTTGACCCCCTTTTCTCCTTCTCTCACTCTCCCTCATTCTACAGCCTCACCTGGCCTGGGTTCCATGCTTGGACATTGTATTAATTTCTTGCCGACTCCAGGATGTCCTTGCTTCATCCTTCATCATGGGTGCCTGGGAAACCCCAATACTAGTTAAATCTAATTCTCTGCCTTCTCCATGCTGGCCTCCTTACGGCTGAAGATAACTGGAAAAAAACCTACAGTCATGACTCACATGAAACTTATCCCCATTAACCTCAGGTGGAGCCAGCCTGCTGCCTGGCAGTCATACCTTATCTCCCTAGTCCAGGGGTCGGCAAAC
>NW_017731579.1:2599653-2601472 GCF_001890085.2 Hipposideros armiger
GATTGGAATAGGCTAGAACTTAATAGAATTCATAGCATATAATAAGGGTCCATATTATTTCATAAAATGCTTGTTTCAGTTATATGTATATATATTTATATTAATATATGTATGCTGGGTTAGGATGTAAAATGTATTTTGTGTTTTTAAAAAAGTTCAAGAAACACTGTCCCAGACAATGATTTCACATCTTCTCTCTTCAAATTTTCATCACCTCCTTCATCTCCTCACTGTTGTCTGATGACCCTAGTTCTTATTCTACTAAGAAATTAGGAGTAATTAGAAGAGAAATTCTTCACCTGCCAACCTGCCTGTACCCGTGTTTCACTCTCCCTGCTGTTACTCTCGGTATCCCGCCCGGCTTAATCTCAGTCCCTCCGCATGTCTGCTAGATCTCATCAACCTTAAACTTCTCAAAGACATTGCTTATTAATTATCTAGTAATTAGCCAGAACCTCAGTCAGTTTCTTTCTACTTCATCATTCATTTCCCCCTCTCTGTTAGATCATTCTTAATAATATGGAACATTCTACAGTCATTCCCTTCTTAAAAGCAAATATCAAAACCAAACAACACCTTTGATGATGCCCCTCATTTCTCTGCTCCCCTTTCCAGCAGAACCTCTTTAAAGAGTTGTCTACACCTACTGTCTCTGCAGTGTCCCCTCCCATTGTCATTTGTCCTTAACTCCTATGAGGCTTTTACTTCTACTCTTCTGCCAAAACCTTTCTACAGGGTTATCAGTGACCTCCTCTTAGCCAAATGCAGTGAACTTTCCTGAGAGGGATCACCATCTCCTCTTTGAAGCACTTTTCCCATTTAACTTTCAAGGACACGAGTGCTGCATTCCTGGTTTCCCCTATAGTTTGCCTTCTGCTTCACACATCATTCCTTGTGAATGTCGCAGTTGCCCATGTTGGAGTCCCCATGGGCCTCGTCTCTTGTTTATTTATACTTATCCCTTGGAGATTTCATTTAGTCTCCTGGCATTAAATAACATTTATTTACTGACAGTTTCCAAGTTTATAGAATGCAAACTTTTTCCCTGCAACTCCAACTCCTATATTCAATTGCCTCCTCAGCCTCTCCACTTGGGTGCTTAATAGGCATCTCAAATTAAAACTGAATGCCTGCCTTGAGTCTCCCACAGTCTTCCCCACAGCCAGTAACAGAAACTCCACACTTCTAGTTGCTCAGGGTAAAATCTTAGTCTCAGCCTTGGTTCCTCTCTTTCTTTTATACGTCAGGCACAACCAATTGATATCACCAAACCCCATTGGCTCTGTCTTCAAAATACAACCTGAACTCAAGGAACCAAGCCACTGTGTGATAGATAGTAGGGATATAAACATGGAAAGCTATGCTTGCTTGAAATCATCTGATTAATAATTACAGTAAAGCAGATTAATATCATAATAAAGGAATAATCACTTTAGGGTTAGACATGGTGTTGGGAAAAGCTTTGTAAGTAAATTGGCATTTGAACTGGGTCTTGAAGATTAAGTAGAAGTAGGCCAGGTGAATACCTGAAAGTGGAAGAGTTTCAAGCAGAGAAGGTAGGGCGTGGAGGTAGGATGGGACCTGGGAATGGTAAGGGATTTGAGAAAATTGAAACATTTTCCTGTTGGTGCCATACCCTAAATGCTAACAGTGAAGCACCTGAAAGAGAACCGGGATGTAAATGTTTTCAAGAAGCATTTTCAGCTCAGTCAATGACCATTTTGAAGGCAAATGTGGGTCAAACATGACTTATATAGTCACATATATGATGTCTTGATGTATGACTCACTGCCGCTGTCAAACCTACAAGTAATCCTAA
>NW_017731579.1:2601792-2625746 GCF_001890085.2 Hipposideros armiger
TACTCTGTATAATACTGTAATGATGAATGCATGTCATTGTACACTTGTCTAAACCCACAGAATGTACAACTCTAAAAGTGAACTCAAGGTAAACTAGGGGCTTTGTATAATTAAGATGTGTCAGTGTAGTAGGTTCATCCTTAGTTTAAAAACGTACCATTCTGGTGAGTGATATTGACAATGGGAGAGGCTATGCATATGTGGGGGCAGAGGGATATAAAAAAAAATCTATCTTCCTCTCAATTTTTTTTAACTCTAAAACTTCTTTTAAAAAAAATGAAGTAAAAAAAAAGTCAAGATTCATGTTCTTAAGAGGCTTATTGTCTATTAAGGAGTAATGTAATAGAAAAATAAACCAGAACACCAGAAATATATATTTTACCTTCTTGGAAATGACCATTCAAGAAGTGTTGAAACAGGAAATAAAACAGTAACTCATAACAATTAATTAGAACTTTAAAATACTTGCATTTACCAGTCTACAAAATTAATCTATCAACGTGAGAAAGCTCTTGCCTGGAAACCCGTTTTTTCTTTCATATCTTTCTCTGTCAGAGAATGAAATGTCTTTTTTCTTGTTGAAGGTCAGCCTCTTACCCTAGTCCCTTGACCACTTTCTGCTGGTTTTTCTGGGATGTCGCTTCATAATTTACTCACTCGTTTGTTCACTTGGCACACCCAGGATTTCTCTGTGTCAGGCACTGTGCTGACCATGAGGGAGAAGAAATGAAATAGACATACTGCAAGGCAATAAGGAGGTCATTTTTAGTGAGTTTCCTTTGTCTTTTTATTTTCATTGGCTTCTCCCAACATGCTTATGACTCTCTTAGCCTAATATAATTTTTCCTGTGACTATGAAACCACTATTTCTCTTCCCTGACCACCTCCACTATTACCCTTTTTTTTCCCTTTCCTTCTTATTCTGGCTTCTTTAGGGGTCATCCTACACTCACTGCCTCCCTTTCCTCACCTGCCTTTCACCTACCAATTCTCTGCAATTTGGCTTCAGTTCCCATCATTCCATTGAATCCTCCTTGCCAATGGAAGCATCAGCCCAATGGCATTTATCTTGCCAAATCCAATGATTATTTTTACTGTCCTTATCTTTTTGGGCTACTCTGCTGTAATTATCACTCTTGATTTCTTTCTCTTCCAAACTCTATGCCCTTGACTTTCATGAACTACTCACCCCTTATTATGCAACTACTTCCTGCTTTCTTTGATCTTCTTCCTGGGCAATTCCTCCCTTGCGTCTTCTCTGTGACCCTGAGCTCTGTTCTTGGTTCTTTGCTTCTTCTTCTGTATATGGTCCTCAAGCAATCTCATTTTCTCTTATGGTCTTAGATTTCCCACTCTGATTATAAGAGCTTGGGTTGTATATCAAACTGCCAGCTGTGTATATCTGTTTATATATCAGACTGTCTACTCCTTAAAATAGTGACTTGATGTCCCTTAGATATTTAAGCTCTCCATGTGAAACTGGAACTCATTTTCTTCCCCATCACACCCCAAATGCTCCTTCTCCACCATCTCATTACTTTCTTCTCTCTCCTCCTCCCCATCAAGTCTGTAGCCATCAAAGATGCTGATCCTATGTCTATTTCCTGAATTGATGCTCTCCCCTCCATCTCTATTACAATTGCTCTAGTTCAGGCCACCACCATCCCTTGCTTGTATCACATATAGCTTTAGCCTATGCAATCTGTTTCATGCCTTCGTGCCTTTAGTTGCCCTTTGTCTAAAGTACCCTTTCTAAAACTGATAGACTTATTCATCCTTCAAGACTTGCTCACAAATCATCTTCTCTAGGAAGTCTTTTCTCAACTGTGCAAACTTTTATTTTACTATATTCAACTTATTTTACTGCATTCACTTTAAAAAATAATCTACTTATGTGTCTTTTACCCCATTATACAGTAAATTATGTGAGGACAGGGACCATGCTTTATTCATCTTGGTTCTCCTGGTACCTAACTCAATGCCTGGCATATAGTATGCTATTGAACCAAAAGCTAAGATTTTTTCCCTCTCAGTTGCAATCTACAAACATCAGGATGTCACAAGATGCTTGGCCTTTTCCACTTATTAAGCAGACATTGACTGAGTGCTTCCTGTGTGAGGGCACCATGAAGCAGTGATCACAATATGCCCTGGGAAAGACAAGTGGATTAATATGGCCATGGTGGGGAAGGGTAGTGTGAGGAACAAAACCAAGAAGTAATGCAAGCCAGATCATGAAGAGCTATGCACACAATGGCTTTTGTTCAGAAAGAGCATTATGTGGCAGAGTGAAAAAGGATGATGAAGGCAAGGTTGGAAGCAGGGAATTGTTTCATATGAAGCAAATTTGTGTCTACATGGGTTGTACTAACTTTTCAATAGCAAATTGTTGCTTTAAAGTACATATTGAGTTGTATTTATTCATATATTCATTCCATAACCTTTATTAGTGACTATCAGGTGCCAAATAGATACCATCCTTGGCCACAAAAAGAGCTCATGGTCTAGTGGTAGTACCAGACACAGAAATGGACAAATGTGGTTCAGTGTCTGTGCTATGGGAAGGGTGAGCACAGATTACTTATGGAGTACAGAATGGGATTGGCCTCTTAGATGAGAATCAGTGGAGCCAAGAGAAGGCAGCCTAGAGCAGTAGCTCTGAGCTGAATTTTGAAGGATGAGTAAGAATTAGCTGCTCAAATAAGCTGGAGGTCTGCCAGGGTGCTCCAGGCAGTGGGAACAGCTTGTGCAAATGAGATAACTGAGTTTTTAGTGGCTTGATTTTATGGTGCAACTGGGGTAGGACCAGGAATGAGGTAGAAGGGGTAAGCAGGCAGGTCATGTTAAAGTTTAAATTTTATTTTGAAGATGATGTCACAGAAGAAAATGAAATTCTGAGCCACTTGCATTAATGGATTAGGTACAACACGGTAATAGCTAGGCTACATATTAAAGAAACTGAAACAGTAAGACAAACCATCAACATTATTAGGGCTTTTGGTAGAACTATTCTTAAGAAAAGAAAGGTTAGTGAGTCTTTCTTTAGTCACCAGTCCATATTTCTTAGTTTGGAATCTTCCTCTGGCTCATACTCAAAAAATGAATCCAAGAAACCCTGCAATTTCCCAGAGGGCTAATAGTTCCTGTAATAACTACTCTTATGACATTTCCTGGATATGATAAACTTTCTCGTCCCATAGCTATAGATTTACAAGTCAAAAATTTTCTTCAGATGTTTCCTTCAATGTGAACCTTCAGATCGCCGAGCAGTATGGATGGAGGCAAGATAATGACTGGCCTGGCAGAGAAAGCAAGGGGGTCTCTGAAGGTAGTGTTTCCGGGTTGCGACACTGTCTTCTCTGGCGGGAACAGGTTTGGTCAAAGTTTTATTTTTCATTTCAGAATAACTTGGGTTCCTCAAAACACTGTATAATGTACTTGAAAACAAAGCAATTACTCGCCTAGCAAAAGTGGCCTCTGGGTATGCCTACTTGGGTACCTATGTCTGCCTTCAGGCTAAGTGACGTGACCCTGTCAGAGAAGGAGGAGGAAAAAATAGTTTTAGAATTTAATGGGTGTACAACATCCTGAGGGTGATTTTAATTTCTGTACTGGGTTTCAAGATTGCTATGAAGTAGAACATGTTCTTTTTAAATGGAAATGATACCGCCAGTTTCCCAGTCCTCGGTCACTGGTGTAGGCTCGTCCAACCTTCATTTTACCTTTGGGACCGTGGAAGATACTAAGTAAGCACTTTCCTTTTCCACAGAATAAACTTTAGTATGTTTAGATTCTTTGAGTAGATTTTGGTTTCTTTACTGTCTCCTGTCTGGATGCCTTTTTTTTTTTTTTTTGCCTAGGACTTGTCTGTCTTTACTGAGCACCATTGCCTTTTGCACATGACCTTATAAGCAGACAGACTTCTGAAGCCCAAAATGTAGGCTAAATGCTGTTTAAAGGAATATAATTCTTTTTATTCAAATTTTTAAAATATGAATTTGGCCTACAGATTAGTGTTTGATACTTAAACTTATTTAAAGAAATGTTTAATACAGAAGAGTTCTCCACAAAGATATGCATTGATATTAAGGGCAAACTGTAGAAGAATTAAAATACAAGGTCAATTAGTTCAGAATCTCCACATAGCGCTGTTACTTTGTGAATCTCAAATTTCGCATGTCCAAAACTGAACTGATTAGCTTCTCTCCACATTGACAGAGGCATCAGCGTTTTTCCAACCTCTCACAGAAGGTAGCACAACGATGAGGCAAGCGCGTGGGCTTTGGACTTGGGCAGTTTTGCCTGCTAGCTTTAAGACGTTTGCAAGGTGGTTAAGTTCTCTGAGCCTCTGTTTCCTTATCTGTGGAAAGAGAATAATAATTCCGGCCTCACAGTGTTGCGATGAGGATTCAAGGAGCTATCAAGTGTAAAGCAAGCAATCAAGAGTGATGTGTGCCATGAGAAATTCTGGTATCGTCTCTTACTTCCCTTTTCTCTCTCTTCCCAATGGCCAGTCTTTAACAACATCCTGTAATTTCTTTTCTTGGAAATAGTTCACATATACTTTCCTTTATATTCTTACAGCAATGAGCTTATTACATGATATTTGGATGACTGCAAAAAAAATTAGCTGGCATTTATTTATTCTCTTCCCTGCTACAAATCATTTTTTTCCTAATATTGGAAAATAATTCTGAAGTCTTCTTAGAACACTGATTTCCATACGTCATTTCCTTGTGTTAGAACTTTATTCACCCCTTAATTTTTTCAGAATTATGTCTAACCACCTGTTTGACTTTCAGTATTCCAGGAGAGGAGGCAGTGTGTTGTAATGGAAAGAGCACAGGTTAGATCCAAACCCTAGGTACCGGGTTTATATCTACTAGATATTGAAAAAGTAACCTAAGCTTTCCGAGTATCAGTTTACACAACTATAAATAATGCCCATTTGTGCAGTAAAGGATTATCTCAGCAAGTCTGCACTGTCTAAACCCTGCACATTCCAAACAAAGGCTTGGTCCTCACCCAACTTCTTAGAAATAGTCTCTAAGCTAGTGGAATAGCCTGTCTGTTTGAAGTGCTTTTGTTTATCTAAGGCCTTGGGCCACACCAGTTAGTTTGGTAGGCAATGCATTTTTAAGTTTAAGTGATCAAATAAAGTATCTAGTAAACCACATCTAAGAGATGCATTAAAATGACTTTTGGCATATTTCTAAAGTTCCTCTTTATGTTCTGTAAGCGCTAGTTATTTACATCTGTTTTCTCAACGAGGGAATACAAATGGCCATCTTAAATTAGCCTCAATATTTATTATAGGTTGAGATCCTCAGTGGTTGTTTCTCCATTGATACAAACAATTGACAGCTGTCTTCTTGAAGCCTTTCTTCTCCTTAAGAATTCTGATTTGCGTAGAAGGTTTTCATCTAAGCTTGTCCACTAAGTCCTTATGGATGCGCTTTGGGAAGCCAGTATAGCATGGGGGCTTTGGCATCACACAGACCCAGGTTCAAGTGTTGGCTCCTTCGCATAATAGCTGTGTGACCTTGGGCAGGTTGCTTATGCACACTCAGCCTCACTTTTTGCCTCTGTAAAATGGGGTTATTATTATTTTTTAAATTGTATTTTTTTATCAGTTTCGTGTGTAGAAAACAACATAATGATTAGACATTTACACCTAAAATGGTGTTATTAATAGCTACCACATAGAATTGTTGTGAGAATTAAATAACATAATGCATGTAAAGCACCAGCACAGTACTTGGCACAAGGGGAAGACAATACATGGTACTCTTACCTTTATTTCACTAAGGAAAAAAAATATTTTGCACATTTTGCCGTCTTGACTTATTTGACCTAATGCACTTTGAAGTTCTCTATGTACTAATGCTGGGCTTTATAAGGCTGATGCTAGTGGACTGGTGATGCCCTCTGAATGGGCTTTTCAGGAGAGAATGCAGTGAGCAGATTCAATCTGCAGAATATCGATCACAGAAATAAAAGGAGGTTGTGCAGTCTGGTTTTTCTTCACAGTGCATGTGAGCAGACAAGTATTTCAAGTTTTATTCAACTTCAACGATATGGACATTTTCTTCTCATATTTTTTTAAAGAAATCACTTCAGCTCCAAGTGCATGACACTCTTCTGTACAGACAATAATGGGAGGTGTTAACTATATAAATCTTTTCTTCCTTTACAAATCCATTAAAGCCACATATTCTAAAGGGCTATGGGTGAGGGAAGTGTACAATCCAATTTGTTTGAAATAGAGGATTCACAACAGGGAATGACGGGATCAGCCTCCACTTTGTTGAGCTGCTCATCCCAGGCCTGCTGTAATATTGCTTCCTGCCACTCCCCAGGGCTGTCCACTCTAATCAGCTTCTTTACTCACTGTTTCCCAGACACATCGTGACCCCAAGGTGTTCTTGCTGATATTTTCTTCTCCACCTATCCGAAGTCTACACATTAGTCAAGGCACAATGAAAGTACTACTTCTAGCATTAAGCCAATCTTGATTACCTCAGCTCATATTAGTTTTTTATCTGAAATTATGGAATTGACTGTCTAGTTGGGTTAGCAAACAGGGGAGAGGTCCACTGTCTGGGCCTCCAAATCAGTCATGATTTTAAGGATACCATCCTCCATGACCTTCCCATTTCAACTAATGTCGTTTGCTAGAGTACCTAGCAGTACGATGATCATATGATTGTAATGTAACATTTTTTGAGCACCTACTCCATGACAGGCATCATGCTAAGCTCTTTCTATATATTATTTCATCTTAACAGCAGTCCTATGAGGTGACTATTACTATTATCCCTATTTTACAGATGAGGAAACCAATGCTTAGAGATGTTCAGTGATGTCACACTTACCCAAGTCCACATAGCTAGTAGATGACAGATTCTGGATTTTAAAACAAGTCAGCGTATAGGTCACCAGTACCAGCGTTCTTTTTATCACACTTTGCTTCTTTTAAAATTCTGGGAAAATAAAAATTCACTCCTTTGTGAACAATAATTGAGGCTTCCTGGCTGTACCAACCATTTATTTAACACCATGCTGCCTTAGACAGTTGCTTTACTGCTTTACTTTTCAAGGCCTAATGCCTTCAATTTGTTACAAATTTCTATAAGGAAAGTCTCACATAATACCTCACCTTCTCCACAATGACTAGCAAAGTACCTTGAAAATAATAACTGAAAAAGTATTTGCTACTTTTTGCCCTGCATTGATTTATTTGCCTAGATTCACTTTGAAGATATTTGTTTACTCAGCCCAGGTTATGAGCTGACCCTAGTGTCAGATGGGTGAAGTCCTCTGAATGGGTTTTGTATGTCTTAAGAAATCATCCCAGACTATTGCTATGGAAATTCTAGATGGCTCAGTGCCAGTTAATGGAGATATCTAAGAAGTAACATTTATTTCTTTTAAAATGGATTAAGAAATTCTCTAGTAATCCCTTTTTCATGAATTAAAAAAGTATATGAAAATTAGGGACACTTCTGATGCTTGTAATGAAAAGTGACCTTTTTATATTAACTCCCACCATAGAATTCAGATCACACAATATATGATACTACGAGTATTTGCAATTTTTAAAGGGAAAGTTATTGTTCAATATAAAAAAATACTTTCTATAAAATATCTAACCTCACAGCATACAGTCAGTATGGGGATTCTCTGTTACATCTACCCACCAAATTTAGAAAGCCAATAATAATGATAAAGCTAGTTATATAGAGAGATGATTTTTTTGATGCACCATCAAGATGGGAAGTACAGAATAACAAAATGTTTTCCTCCGATTAAGTGGTAGTAGTCTGGGCCATTGTGTTGAGAAGAATTCTGAGGCAGTGTCCTGACTCTGAGAGAAGGAAAGCCATGATTGATTAGTGGTTCCTAACACTTATAGGAGGGAGAGTGGCAGCATTTGTGCTAAATAACTGTTATGCCTGGACCAGTGTTTTTGAGTTATTTCTTGTGAAATAGCTTTTCCCTGATTCATAGTCCTTCCTACTTTTCCTCTCTTGATAAATAGAATATGTCTACAAGGTAACTCAAGTGTTATCAAAGAGAGCACAAGGTAACAGGTATACCCAGAGAACCATCTCCTGACTTTAGTTCCACTGTGACTGAGCTTAACCACCTAAACTCAACAGCCAGGAAGTAGCAGAGGAGAGTAATTCATGAAGTGGAGGGAAGTTGGATCACAAAATGGTGCTTTGAAACAATCTTCACCTACGCTCCAGGTGTCTTGCAAGTCAGCTCTAATGTCAGTAAAAATATATTTTGATGGTGAAAACCACTGCAGCATGAGGGTATTGTAATAAAAATTGGGACAAGAATAAACTGTGTAATATTCTTTTTTTGTGCTTTGATTCAAAAGCAATCGTCATCCAAATCCAATTTCAAAATCATTATTTTTGTTGAAAGAATACTAAATATGAAAAGAAGGGATCACAGCTTGAGTTTCTGATATAGTGCCGGATTTATCCAGCCAAGCAAAGAACTGACATTTGGAAATGTTCTTGTTTACTCACCCACCTAGAAAACTGTCCTTTAGAAATCATTGCCAAAGGGGCCTTACAATCTTCACTAATTTTATGATGCAATATTTATGGTCACAATAAAGATTCATGCCCAAGATTCCAAAGTAAATAGATCTTTGTAGGAATAGAAATTATTAATTTGTCCACTTATAATATTACTTAGAAAATACTTTCTTTTTCAATCTCATTCTTAACATGTTTTTAATCTTTAAATTTATGGTTTTCTGGTAATTTCAGAAAATTTACAGAAAAAACATTTTACACATTAAATTTATGGATTTTTTTTTGTACTTTGAAACTTTACTTGAAAAAAGTAATGATTATATGTCGTTGACTCTCTAAGGAGGCAATATACTCCTGTTCTGACATCACATATATACAGAGGGTGCTAAAAAAATGTATACACGTTTTAAGAAAGGAAAACTGTAATTACAATTTAAATTGTAATACTCAATATATACCGATAACAAAAGATAACAAGTCACATTTGACTTCTGCAATTACAAGAGGTGCTCAAAATGGTTACCATCAGTGTCCAGACCCTTCTGATTACAGCGAACTACTGCTTGAGCAACATTGACCAAAGTGTCCACTTGTATACATATTTTTGGCACCCCGGTATGTGCGTGTGCATGTACGTGTGCACGTGCTCCTGATCTTCCTTGCTGTCCCCCTACCCTGTGTTCTCTCAATTAACTCATATACTATTAACTCACTAATAACACACTTTTTCCACTTGGAGTTATTTTCCTGTATTCCATTATTTCAGGTATTTATTGCTGCTCAACAAATCACCTCAAAAGCTAGGGACTATAATCTCTCTTAGTTCTGTAGATGGACTGGGCTGAGCTGGATGGTTTTTGCTTGGAGTCTTTCATGCAGTTGCAGTCAGATGTCAGCTGGGGCTGCAGTAATCAAAAGACTACTGGGCTGGTGGGCTAAGATTGCATCCTTACATGGTTGAGAAGGATGATGCTAGTTGTTAGCTGGGAGCTCAGCTGAGGTTGTAGACTAGAGTGCCTACACATAGCCTCTTTGTGTAGGTTGGAATTCTCCCTGCATGGTGGCTGGAAGTCTAAAGAAAAATGTCCCAAGATCAAGAATTTCATGAGGCCCAGGCAGAAGCTCCAAGGCTTTTTATAAACTAGCCTTGGAAGTCCAAGAATATTATACCCACCACAGTCTATTGACCAAACAACTCACTGAATCCAGCCCAGATTCCAGAAGGGGTTAATTAGCCATAATCATTTTTGGTTTTAATTGGGGAATTGGGAGAGGGGAACAGTGTTGGGGAATTGGAGAGGGGGACCAGCCAAGAACAATTGAAGATTGTTCTTCAATCTTATTTGTGGAGGGGGCCATAAACATAATCTTTTGATGGGCAGTGACGAAGCCACCTTGTAGAAGAATATGTAGGATGGGAGATATTTTGGGAAATGTATTCTGCCAAATTCATATTTATTCTTTCAAAAGGTGTGAGTCATATCTTTTATCCTAAAAACTCATTGGTCAAAATGCCTAGGCCCTTGGAGAATCAAGAAAATTTCATAGAGGCCTTAAAAATATCTGGGAACTGAAATTCAGTTGCAGGCTGATGCCAAGCTATGTGTACACAGAGGACAATGGAGCATTGGGTTAGGAATTAGGAGCTGGGAGTCCTAATCCCCACACCCTTGAGATATTTCTTGTAAATTTAACCTCTAAACTTCATACTTTTTGTCTATAAAATGAAGGTTAGATTTGAGCACAGTTTTCTATACTGGCTGCACACTAGAGTCACGTGAGAAGTGTTGAAAAAAACATAATCTCGCACAATCACCTCAGACAAATTAGAGGTGGCGAGTTTGATGCCGGGATTTCTTTTCTTTTTTCTCCCTAGTCAGCCAAGACTGAGAAACACTAGATTTGATCTGTAGTGCTTTATCAACCACATTTACCTTTCTTCAGAGCCTCAGTTATGAACCTTGATGACACATTAGCATCACTTGGCAATGTGTTTGTTCAAACTCTGGGGTAGGGCACTGGTATTGGTATTTACAATACCCCAAATAAAGTGCCCCAAATTATTGCAATATAAGCTAGAGTTGATAACGTATGCTTCAGAGGAATGATTTTAAAACTTTAGCATGCACCAGAAGACATTGTAAATATATGTGTTTTTAGTTTTCTGTATATTATGATATTTTGACATCTTAAAACACCTTTCTGGCTGGGGAGAAACTTTTTTCCAGGGCTAGCTAATGCCTAACAATACTAATTGTTACTTGCTGTTACAATAATACTTGCTGAGGAGTACACCGTTCATATGCAAAGCAACCAATCCAGAATTTATGCCCCCAGCTCTCTCCTTATCTAACTCACACACACCAAGCTAATATTTCCCCTGCCTGAATCATCCCAGGGCCAGGTACCAGCCAACTAGAGGCCACAACTATAGCCAAAACTCACCAGAATTATTCAAACTAGCTAATCCTAAACTGCTCGCTGTGCCCTGTCTTTCCTTTCCCTGGAAACCCCAATTAAAGGCTCTGCCTTCAACTTTCCACTTCTGCCTTCTGCCTCCTGACCACCTAGTGTTTTCCCCTGTGACCCTGTATGGCATGTGGTGACTCTTCCTTTGGGACCTGTGAGTATCATGAACTTCTTCCAAACCTCGTTCTCTTCTCCTCCCATGGCCGCACCCCCTTGACCATACCATATCCAACAAGAATCACTTGAAGGGTTTTTTCAAACACAGATTGCTGGGCCTCGCCCCCAGATTGTCCGATTCAGTATGCCTGAAATAGGCCTGGAAATAAGCATTACTAACAAGTTCCCTGGTGGTGCTGATGCTTCTGGTCTGGGGACCACATTTTGGGAACCACTGTCTCAGGGACTTGCAGCACTGTTGAGCTATTAGGAGTAGTAGTCGGTGGGGGAAGCCCCTCAAGGGTGTTGGGAGGAAGATTCACTAGAACAGTGCTCCTCCAACTCGAATGTGCATTGCCCAGAGATCTTATTAAAATGTGCGTTCTGCATTTCTAACGGTGTCCAACAGTTGCCCATGCTGCTGGACCACAGAGAGAATAATACCGTGTAGCAATGCACTTGAGTAAGTAATCTGTAAAGATCATCACAAGCCTAAAGTGAGCCATCAGGAAGATTATGGTAAACAAAAAACCCCAGGTAGACAGCCACATCTGAATTAGCCATGTAAACAAGATTGAAAAATGACAAAAGCCGGGCCAGCCAAGTGGCGCGTTGGTTAAGAGCTGGCTTGGGATGCCAGAGGGCCCGGTTCGGATCCCACATATGAGGGCCAGTGACACTGCCCTCTACAGCTAAGATGCTGAACAACAGCTCAACCTGGAGCTGGACTGCCGTGAGTCAGTGACGGTGAAGGCTGCAGCCCCTGTGGCAGTGGGTTGCCATGGGCTACTGTGTGTAGCCGGCAGCCAGCGTGAGCAGCCAGCAGCTGCCTTGAGCGGCCAGCAGCCAGCGTGAGCAGCCAGCAGCTGCCTTGAGCGGCCGTCCAGAAGCCGACGACTGATCTGCCTCACCCGGGAAGAGTGCAATGATGGTGCCAACTTGGGCCAGTGAAGCTACGTCCTCCACAACTAGACTAAAAAACAAAACGACAGCAACTTGCCTGTTCCCCTTACCCCAATTCCCCAGTGCTGTTCTCATCCCCCAATTCCCCCAATAAAAATCTTTAAAAAAAAATAATAAATGACAAAAGGCACTGCAGTGACCAGAAGTACAGATACAGAAGCTGTATGATAATGACACTGACCTCTTCCACACTAATTGGACCTTTAATGGAATTTTTTTTGCCCGTGTCTTGCTTTTTAATGCATTATATTTCTTTTTATGGAACTTGTTGTATATAATGTATATGAGGGACATAGAAAGTATACAGAAGATAACAACAAATATAGCCCCATTTAAAAAACAACTTTGACATAGAATCAAAAAAGCATTAAAAGTCAGTGAAAATAGCAGTTTTGAGTAGTTGAGAGACCTCACAAATACGAAACTATTCCCACCGTACTCGAGCATCCTGATGCATAAAATACCATTAGAGATTCTTTTCTTTTCTTTGGATTTGCATGCTAACATGCAAATGCTCCTGGATTATTATTACTTGATTTGTGTTCTGAACCAGATGATACACCAAAAGTAGACATGTGTGTGTGTGGGTGGGTGGGATGCTTTTGGAAAATATACATCTCTTGACCCTATCCTTAGAGATTCAGGTATAATAGATTTGATAGGCCATAGTCTACATTTAAAAAAATCTTACTGGGCCAGCTGAGTGGCTCAGTTGGTTAAGAGCTTGCTCAGGAGTGCAAGCTCTGAGCAACAGCAGTTCGATGCCAGGGCCGAGCTGAGCTGCTGCTGAGCTACAAACAGGTGGCAAGATGGCTCAGCTAAAAACAAACAAACAAACAAAAACTCTTACTAAGTGATTCTCATGTTAATCCTCAGTTGAGATCCATTGCCTTAATTGTCCCTTTGACTGAAAATAGCATTGTTCAGAATGAGGCCAAGTGGAGTAGGAGGCCGTGGAAAACTCCATATATGGTCAACTAATCCATGACCTATATGTGTCAACTAATCTATGACATGTAAGTGTGGGTTCCAGGTATTCTCTGATGTAATCCCTGCATTCTTTCCACTATACCACTTTCACTAGTGGTCTTGACTATTTCTGAACCCTTAAGTTGTAATTTGATTTTCTAAGGTCCTTGAAAAGTCTTTCTAAACGAGAGAAGTGGGAACATAATTTCTCAACAGTTGAGCTCTAGTTAGTGAGTTTCCAAGATGGAGTCAGTTGGAGTGAACTCCCTCCACACTCTTGCTTTTCTCCCAGTACAGACAGAACCTACAAAACACTACAGTATCCTACCCTGGGAGCAGAACCAAACAGAAGGTTGCTATAAGACTCTATGTTCAGGGCTGGCTGAGTGGCTCAGTTGGTTAAGAGCTCGCTCAAGAGTTTGAGCTCTGAGCAACAGCAGTTCGAGTCCCGGCTGGAGCTGAGCAGCTGTTGAGCTGCCAACAGGTGGCAGGATGGCTCAGCTAAAAAAAAAAAAGAAAGCCTCTATGTTCATTAGGGGCCCAGAGACTGTAGTTGGAGTCCATTAGATTCAAACAATCTGCAATTCTATCTAGTTCTCCAGGTGAGAGAGTAATATTTGTGTTTTTCAATATGTCTCGGGTTAATTATATTGCACAATGGCCCATCTGCTGTAAAAGATACATCGATTAACAGCAAAATTATATTATAGATGTCTCATTATGTTAGAAATGCTATTATCTGTCTCAGTTCACTATAATAGGACAGAGCAGAATAGCTTAAAATTGTCCTTCAGTCATGGGAGAACCTCGGGGGAGAGGAGGTTAGGAGAATGACATAAATGGAGAAGTAAATTATCGGATGTAGCTTATAGGGTCTGGAATGCAACTAAAAATAGGCTGAATGTTTCTTAAGACTGGAACTGAAATCAAGGCAACTGCTGGGTTGCGTAACACTGTTCTAGGAGTGGCACTTGTACCAATGCCAAAGAGAAAATTAAAGGTAACCAAAAACTGCTAGTTGTCACTTATTGAGTGTGTCTTGTCAACGAAACGAATTTGCTTAATTAAATCATTTTTAAGAAGAACTTTATATCTCTCCAAGGTTTAGAGAGATCTGTAGATAGTTTTTTAGACAGGGTAAAAAGAATAAAACTGAGATGAGTAGAACTCTGATGTGTGTGTGGTAAACTCTTCATGTAATACAAATAGTTTTCAGCATGTGGCAAATCATTTCATTTATTGGACAAAGAAGAATCGCGTTCTGTATTGCTACATGTGTTCCAATGACAAATTACCATGTTAGAAGATTCAGACAGAACTGACCTTTTGTTCTTGATCTCATGGTTAGGTTTTTGAAAACAAACAAGGAATTTGTGGGTTACTAATACTCACAAGGGGCCGTTGGTTTTCTAAAGAACTCAAAAATCACATGTAGGATATAGCATTAAAGATACTCTTTAGAGAATTAAATCCAAAGAGACAATTCAAGGAACATAAAAACCATCTTCAAATATTCGAATAAGTTGCAGGTAGAAGACAGAATAAATTTTTATAAGTAGCAAAGGAGTACATAATTGGGATCTTAGGTGGAAGTTACAGGGGGACACTTCAGCTTTACTATAAGGCAGAACATTAGGCTGTTCCAAAATTGAATGGGCTGCATGATGGAATAGTGAGTTTTGAGGCACAGCGAGTTTATTTATATTTGTTCATTCATTCATTCATTCATTCACTCAACAAATAATTACAAATGACTATGTGCCAGACACTGGTCTAAATTTTGGGAATTTAGTTTTGGACAAGATAGACAAGGTCCCTGATGTCATGAAGCTTATATTCTAGAGTTGGAGTTGACAAACTTTTTCTCTAAAGAGCCAGATGGAAAATATTTTAGGCTTTGGAGGCCAGAGGTCTTTGGTGCAACTATTGAACTCTGCCATTGTTTTGCAAAAGCATCCATAGGCCAGGAATTGGCAAACTATGGCCCATTGGCCAAATCTCGCCCATCATCTACTTGTATAAATAAAGTTATATTGGAGCACAGCAACATTTACTCATTTCTGTATTGCCTATAGATTATCTGCCTTTAATAGCAGGGTTGAGTACTTGTGACGGAGACGGTATGCCCAGTAAAGCCTAAACCATGCACCATCGTACCCTTTACAGAAAACGTTTGCTGATCTCTGTGATAGAAAATATATAAACAAATGATTGTGATTGTATTCTATTGGGGAAAGTCATGACGCATTTTTGCAATGAAAAACATAGAAAAAAATACCTCATGACTTTTCTGACAACCCAATAATAAGACTTTATTTATGAACACCCAAATCTAATTTTATATAATTGTCACATCACAAAATAGTCTTAAAATTTTTTTTTGGTATCATTTAAAGCTGTAAAAAAAAAATTCTTGGCTCATTGGTCATACTAAAACCAAGGTGGACTGGATTTGGGCTGTGGGGCATAGTTTGCCAATCTCCATTCTAAAGTATTTTAGTGACTTCATGTATCTTGAATAGCTCTATTTTCACTGATGAGAGCCTATTTCTAATTTCATTTATGTTGATAATTACAAATTTCACCATTATGCTAATTAACAAAATGTGTATTGTTGATCTGAGGAGGCAACCACAGTGCTTACAGAGGGGCCTTTTTGATAAAATTCTAGCTGCTTCCCTACTCCCTTCTACCACTTCAGTGTGAAATCCTGATTAAAACATCTGAATGCACCAGGGTTGTATTTTAGACTAATTAATACATAACATCACACTGCCTACGCTGAAGTATTTTAAAGTAAATTACAGACATGATAGAACCTTAATATGCAGAGACATATAACTCTTTTTTGCCTCAGTGCTCCCTTTATGAGCTTTTGGACATACTTTGCATAATTCAAAAGGCCATCCATCTGGGAGACTAAATTTAGAAGCTGACTGTCATTTTTCTTTTTTCCCCCCAAATAGCCATTTTTCCTTCATGTCACCCATCAAAACAAACTGCTCATAGTCAAATGGAAGAAAAGTGAAAAGTACGTGACTAGAAGTTCAATTTTAGATGGCTGATCTTACAACCACTTTTAGGTACCACCTGAAAATTGTATTCTGAAATAATTTTATTTTTTTTCCTAGGGTAAATTTTTCTTTTTGGCAAATGTGCTCTCTCTATGTCAAAATTTTCTGAGGCAAGCTATTAAATAGCCCTTTATCTTGTTGTTATTGATGTCCTTCCCTCAAGCCCGCTCTCTTTCAGCTGTTAAAAGCAGATCATAGGTCCCTTCAGTTTTCAAAATCTTTCTTCTGCTTCTCCATGCTTTAGTAGATTTAATTCTGAAAACTGAAATTACTTTTGAGTAATAAAATCACCTCCCCTCCATCACCATTTGATAGATTAAAGGTGGTTTTTCATTGTGTGCTTGTTTTGCTTATTTTGCCAATGGATTGGCTCGTGCTGTTTTTGAGAGGCTAAGGCCAATCCAATCGCTGCCTGACTAAGAGAGCAAATGCCATGGCTTATTACTGGAAATTCCTAATGACAACTGGGACTCTAATAAAACCTTGACAATAATCTAATCATGGGGATGACCTTCAACTAAATCAATTAGAGCAGCATTCGCCTCACACATAAAAGGTGACATTGTCTTAGCCTATTTATTTCACTTGTTTATTTGCTTTGAAATTAAAACAAACATGTGCTTCATGGAAATAAAGAATGGAATGGGGGTTTCCATTACTTCCAGCATTGATTGCTTGCCATTGTCTTCTGAGAAGCCCCTAGAGAACAGTCAAGTCACGTCAACTAAAGGGGCTGTTCCTGTATGTGTCCCAACCCTTGTCTAAAAGTCCTTCCTAGTAAAGTTCTTGTTATTTTTTTTATGTGAAAATGTGAGATTTTATTGGTAAAAATTTATTTGTGTAGGTAGGTTACATACATAAAGGATACCAACAAATTTAGTGCTCCCTGATAACACTAGCACCACTTTCGTCCTCACTTCCTACATAAAGAGAGATTTAATTTTGGAAGTGGAAAGAGGACTTCTGTTTTGGGGGCATAGACACAAATCCTCTGAAATTGTTGTTGGTTCTGGGGCATGGACAAGTGCAAGGACAGTGAAGTCATACTTTGTAAAGAGTGATTACAGTTATTATCTTCGTTACAATCTGTTATGCACTGCCTCAATTCCCTTGACCCACTGTTGCAAGGTTAGATACTTTGGCCCAGTCCAAGCTCAGGTTAAACCCAACTTTCTCCCGACTCTTCCTGGACCCAAGCTGCTGATTGTGGGTGGGGAAAAAGCACATAATCGTGAGAGCTGGTGTCCTATTCGTCTCATTGCCTGACCTCAAGTTGGTCCTTGATACTGTCAGGCAACTCCACTCTACTTTTCTCTTTCATTCACCTTTCCCCTTCCTCTGTCAGACTATTTTCTTATACCCAGGGGATCACTGAGAAGTGTTTATGAATGTGTGCAGGGCAGGTTGGGAACAAGGGAGTGGACATAAATGACCACCACTGGTTTAGAAGGTGTCAGGGCCTGCTATCAAACGCAGTCATCACAATTTGTAGTCAGTCAGTCTCTAGTCTTTAAAAAAGAACTCAGAGACCAAATCCTTGAAAAGGTAATGGTGCATAGAGACTGGCTTGGGAAAAAATATATCAATAAAAGAGACTAGAAAATTTGTACTATAGTCCTTTAGAGTAAGATCCAAAATCAGCAGCCCGTCCCAAAATGTAATAAATAATTTCAATATAGAATTTTTACAGCATCATATTCTTATTGTTTTATAAAATTTCAAAACAAAGTGAGGTATTAAATTTTTTTTAGAAAAAAAACACTATCGAGATGATTTACTAATTTCCCCACTATTTCTTCCAAAATTTAGCTCTGTCTGTCATTTACTTGTGATAGCCAATGTCAAATTTTTACACATGTATTAATTTGAATCTTATCACTGTAGTCACTAGAACACACCTTATTATTTATATCTCTATACTAGCACCTCACCTATCCCCAATTTCTCTGTGTATGAAATCTGACTTATTTGTTAAGACCTACCTCAAATGATATCTCCTTTACGAAAGAGTTTTCTGAACCTCAGTCAGAATCAATTACCCCTACAGGGTAGAATTTTATCCATACTTTGATTTTCTTATCTTATAAAGTGAAGTATTTTAAAAACAATTTTTATTAATAAAATTATAGGAGCTCTCTGTATTTTAAATGTTTTCAGCAATATGGTATGTTATATATTTGTAAATGATTGTATTTACAAACCTTTAAAGTAGCTACACTAAATATAAAGAATGAAATGATAAAATACACATTTCAGCCTCTTTCCCCAAAGAAGGATGTACATAAAAATTGGCTAAGGTGTTCCAAATCTTTTTCAAAGAAATTAATGACTCAACAGGGGGTTGTAAGTTCACAGAAATCTTTAAATCTAATTATTATTCTTTAAAATTAGTATCCAAATAAGAGTAATATTTCCAAATTGATATCTTTAAACCTGTTTTTCCCTAACTGTTGCAGAGCGAGAACTGAAAATAATCAGTGATCAAGATTATTTTTTTAAAATATAAGTTTGTTGATAAATCTCATGATAATCCTTTACTTTAATTCCTCTAATTTTCTTGCAGTTTAAGTACCTCATTTATTATTTCAAATATATCTAAAAATATACCATATCATTTAGTAGTATTTTAAATTTAATGTTTAAATTTTGATCCTTTAAACTAAAAAATTCTATGGTAGTATCTAAAAATGAAAATTAAAAAAACCAATTAAACAATTTCCTATATAGACCATTTTATATCCATGTGTAGAATAATTAAAGCTCTTTTTTGTTGCCAATGTTCAGTTTATAAAATAATCTATTATTCCAGATATTACTCTTAATTTAATAACAGTTCTAACAACATTCTTTCATTTGTGAAGAAGTTCACAAAGATTCTTGCTAACTAAGCCTTGTCAATGAATATGTAATTAAATACTAAAATACTTAGTGCTACTTTTTGTAAAGGTTAAAACCTACAGTGCCAACCAGCTATAGTTATGCACCTTTATTCATAAGTAACAAAACTGAAAAAAAGGAAAATTTTTCCTTAGAAAAATTTCAACTGTTAACATCGACAACCCTAGCTAAAGATCCATAATTTTGAAAATGATATTTCTCTCTGACTTTTTATTCCATATCATGCTTATATATGCAAGCAATAAAATATCATCCTACTTTATTCATGTGTAAATCAAATTTGCCCAATTGCTATTCATTACACAGCATATTTTGACATCTTTCATATCTCATTGCATCTTCTCAAAACAATATTATCGTTAAACAAAACAGAAGAAATTATTTCATTTGTGTTCTTTTTATTAAACCATAACCTTTTTATAGCTGTTAGGATTATTTTTAATATTTATGGCTTACTACATTTTTTAATCACTAGTGTTATTCTAAAAGAAATAAGATCTTTATTCTTCTTCCAAGACTTAAAAACAGTTTACTTTATCTTTTTTATTATAATTGTCTCCAGTTATTAATTTTGTTTCAAACAGATTACGTAAAGTTCATACAATGTTCTGGATGTCATTCTAGGTGCTGGGGGTTAAGGAAAAACTGAGAAAGTCCCCGTCTTCTTCAAATCACCTCCAAATTCTTGCTTGTACCAATGAGTATTGATTTCCTTAGTAAATTTCAAACTAATGCCTTACCCCTGAAATTCAACTGTTTCATTTTTGCATTGGAGTGACATTTGTTAATAACATTATGTTTCAGGTGTATGGTTCCATAATACATTATCTGTATACTATCTGTAGAAAAGCCTTTATTTCTCCTTCATAGCTAAAGGATAACTTTGCTAGATATATTATTCTTGGCTGGTAATTTCTTTCTTTCAATATTTTGAGTATTTTAGTCTACTCTCTCCTAGCTTCTAAGTTTCTGCTTAAATATCTGATGATAATTTAATGGAGTTTCCTTTATAGGCTACCATCTTCTTTTCCCTGGCTGCTTTGACAGCTTTAATACAAAGTGCCTTGAAGAAGGCCTTTTTGGATTGAGATAATTAGGTGTTCTATTAGCTTCTTGGATTCAAGGGTCCAGTTCTTTCAATAGGTTTGGGAAGTTCTTGTTAATTATTTGTTTGAATAAGCTCTCTGTTCCTTTCTCCCTCTCTTCTTCTTCTGGTATACCCATTATTCTTATATTGCTCATTCTAATGAAGTTAGGTAGTTCGCATAGAGTTCTTTTTTTTTTCTTTTTCTCTTGAGTCTCTTCTTCCTGAGTCATTTCTAGATCTCTGTCTTCAATATCACTAATTCTTTCCTTTACTTGGTCTGCTCTATTTCCTAAGCTCGTTAGTTCATTCTTTGTCTTATTTATAGAGTTCTTCAGCTTCAGAATTTCTTTGGTTCTTTTTTTATAGTTTCAATCTCTGGTGCAGTACTCCTTCTGTTCATTGATTTTATTTCTAAGCTCATTGAATTTCTTATCTGAGTTTTCTTGTCTTGTTGAGTTTTTTCAAAACTGCAATCTTGAATTTTCTGTTACTTAAATCACAGTCTCCCATGTCTTCATTTTCTGAATTCCCTTGTTATCTTTTTTATTTATTGAGCTTAATGTGTTATTCCTCTGCCTGGGCATTTGTGGAAATTAAAGCTTTTTATAAAATTAAAAAAATTTTTTTATTTATTTGCCGCTTAACTGTTTAGCAGGTTGACAAGTAGAGGTGTTTTTTTCCCCAGTAGGTGGTGTCAAAACACAAGTTTTTGTTTTCTCTTACTTGCACTATTGGGGTTTCTGGGATCTCCAACTTGGTGTCACTTAGGCTGTGGAAAATGCCTTGTATTCCCTGAGGAGGTTGATGTCTTTTTACCACCCTGTTGCCTCAGTTTCAGGGCACCACTGCAGTGGTGGGATATAGCAGGCTAAGGATATCCTAGCCTGTGTGTTCCTGGCACTGCCTTCTTGCAGCCAGAAGCTGCCAGCTGCTTTGGTCTGTCTGATGTGCCTTAGCTGCCTCTATGGAGCTCTGCCATGGTGGGTGGGGAAAGTGGTTGTGTGTGTTTGTGGCTCTGTTCTTTCCAGAGGGTTCAGGCACAATGAGTACAGACCACTTGGGCACGAAAGTTGTTTCTGCCCTTTTGTGACCTATCAAGTGAGGGTTTTACTGCCTAGAGGGCCACAGAAAGATGGGGGGGGGCAGGTTCTCACATATGCTGCTGCTTTTGTCTGGTGATGGTGGTTTGTAGAATGCTGCCACCCTTTACACTGCTTCCCTGTCCCTGCCCCTGGGCGCAGCCTCAGCGTATACTGGCCACCTAGGCCCAGTTGCTGCCCGTGCTCTTTTCTTTACTCAGAGGGGGTTTCATCCTGACCCTTCACTGCTATAGCATCTGCAGGGGCTGCTGCGAGGGCAATCTTTGTCTGTGACTCCAATGTCTGTCCTTCCCCCAAGCTAGTCTCCCCATTGCTACGATATGTCCACCTTCGATTGTGTCAATGTACGGATCCCTCAGATGTGTTTGCGTGTTCAGCAGGGAATCCCTTGTCGAATTACAGCTGTCCAACTTATATCAAGTGGAAAAACCTGGAAGTCCCCTCACATTGCCATGCTCCTGACATCACTCTTCTCAACTCGGTTTAGTTAATCTTGATTGATTCATTTCTTTATTAGACAAACATGTTGGTAGATATATTGATAAATGTTTAGTTGTGGTTGAAACCCTGAAACTCAATTTCAGCTTTCAATTAAATATTATTAAAGTTTAAAAATTATATTTGCTATTATAAAATATGGGCTAAAATGTGTTCATAGTCATATGAATATGATAGCTACAAATTCAGGGTGAAGGTATGTGATAGTGTATCAAAACCTGAGTGGTGCTCTCATTGAAGAAGCAATTTCCTGAAATGTTGAAGTTTTGGTCAAGTTTCCAACAAGAAAAGTAAACATTTTCTTTGATTTTCATTGTAGTTACTTTCCTGTAAAATTCATTGTATATTAATACTGCAAAACAGTACCTCACCTGACTAAGGTAGTGTTTTTCAGGATTCCCTACAGTAGTTACTTTTCCCCCCCTTTCCATACTATACTCTTTGGAATAAAGTCACTATGTATAGAGTACACTGAAGGAGTGGAGAGTTATGCTCCACCGTCTTGAAGGTGTAGTATCTACACTGATTATTTAGAATTCTTCTACATAGATTTGTCTTTTCTCCCCACTTACTTCAATCATTTATTTATATTAATAAGACTCATGGATATTATTTTGTACTTTGGCTTATAATTCAGTAACTATTTTGTTGCTTTTCTGTGTTCCCTTGACATACCCCCATCAATATAGTTTGAAGTTTTTTAGTTTTAATTTTAATTTTTTTTAGCACTTTCTTACTTTGGGGCACTATAAGATGCTCTAGGCTCATCCTTTGCATTTCTTGCCCCAGTCTTTAAACATTTCTCCAAGGAGCACTGGTTGCTTTTTTCGAAGAATGGTATTAGAAACAAAGATCTGGAGGTCATGCGTACTGGTGCTCCTGGGGTATCATTGCTTCTAGGCCCTCTCAGCTGACAGAGCAAAAAAATATATGTGTATATACTAACCCATGTATATACACATTTATATATATAAATACTTGTATTGATATTAAGCTGTATTGAACATGAGTTCATACTGATTTCTCCAATTCTAATATATTACCACATAACTTATAGCTTCCTCTACTTTCTCATTTGTAAATTCCCACCCCAACAACGAGAAACCTGGCTCCTACAATCTGTTGTCCATTTGCTTAATTGTTCAATCTGAGAATATGTGTATAGCAGTATCAGAATCTTTAACCCATATTCTCATGGGAAACAACTTTATCAATTAATGTATACTCATATGCAGTTCCTTTTGCCTTTAGTCTTAGACTCCATTCCTCTCCAGAGTTACTTAGGTCAGCATCTTTTTTCCCCACCCCCTTCAATGAAGTTGTTTCATACATTTGTAATACAATTAGATTGTTTTGTCACATTCTGCATTTCATCCTGGGATTTCCCAACCTTTAAATGATTTTTTTAAATTGCATACTAAGGTTCAGTCTTTGTGCTATAAAGTTGAATGGGTTTTGACAAATGTATAATGCCACATGTCTAACATAATTGTATCATACTAAATGTTTTCACTACCTGAAAACATCCCCTGTGCCTCGCCTAGTCAATCTTTCTCCCCAACCCTAAATCCCTGGCAAGCGCTGACATTTTGACCATTGCTATAGTTTTGCTTTTTCCTGAATGCCATATAACTGGAATCATACAGTACCCTCTTCCTAACTGGCTTCTTCCACATAGTGTTATGCATTTAATATTCATCCCTATCTTTTCGACACTTGTAAGTTTGTTAGTGTTGGAAATATTTTTTCATTGATGAAATGAGTGCCGTGTAAGATATGTGTTGGCTAGAAAGCTTGTATGTCCTCACTTAATGATGTTGGTAGGTTCTTCTAACTGCGGCAAAATGACATATAATGAAACCAGTTTTACCCTAGTCTAATTGATATAAACAAGAGTTAAGTTCCTACAGTATCTCATCAATATTATAACAAAACTACATTGAATGGGAGGATATTATTGGAGGAACCTCTGTACTCCCCCAACACCCACCCTCCCCACATCTCACCCCATGAGCCTCAAAGGAGAAAATGAGGAGAAGAGAATAGGAGTTGAAAACTTTTTTAGTCTTGTAGGAAGAACATCTCTTTAGGAATTTTATCAGTTTTACTCATTGTTATATTCTCAATATTTAGAAAAATGCCTAGACTATAGTAGCATTTAATGCTTGTTTGTTGAATGAATAAG
>NW_017731579.1:2636576-2637529 GCF_001890085.2 Hipposideros armiger
TGGGAAAATACAAACGTAAATTATAATACTTGGTGTCAAGCACAATAATATGTATGTCAATATGCTGTAAAGACACAGAAAAGGGAACAAGTAATAATGAATCATAAGATTCACATGATTTAAGACCTGGACAGAAGTTAGAGGTCATCTATTCCAGTTCTTTCATTTTATAGACTAGTGACTTGTTGAACATCATACATCTTGTTAGAGTTGTGATGGTATTGATGTCAATCATTAGTTGGGTACTTAATTAATTTTTAAAACAATACCCATAGACCATTCATATCATCCCATTATACAAATGAAAAAACTAAATTCAGAAAGATGAAATAACGCATCCACATATACTAGTAGTAAATGAAAGATCTCTGATTCAAACCTAGCTATGTCCGAATCTAAAACTGAGCTCTGAAACATCACATTGTTATTACCACTAGAGTAATATCTCCAAACATCTAGTCCACTCATTTTTCTCTTTAAGAAATTTTTCTACATACTCCATACTGTAGAATATCTAAATTTAACCTAAATTTATGCCTCCCAAATATGAAAGTATCAGTGACTCAAATTTCACCCTATACACAAAAAATGCTCTAAAATTCCTTGTCAGAATTATTCTAAAACTAGTGAAATGGTTTACAAAGTCAAATTTCTATATAGTAGATATTTGAGGTTGGGTGTAATTTTCTTTGAAAACAGAGCACTGAAGAAGAAAACATTAGGATATTCAAATACATTAGCTTTCTCCCCGTTTTTGATGCAGTCAGTATTTCCTGTTTTGGAGGAAATTTTCTCATTTCTCAGTGTCAGGACAAGCTATTCCTCTCTGGAACAGCTGCTTTGGTTTTAGCTTATGAACATAGGGCATCTTGGAACTGATCACATCTCTTTACCAGGAAGCTACAAATGTGATGCCCTCTGTTAACCATCCATGATGACATGACATGTATTCT
>NW_017733632.1:0-820 GCF_001890085.2 Hipposideros armiger
TCTAACAGTTTTTTGGTGGAGTCTTTTAGGGTTTTCTGTACATTGTGTCATGTCATCTGCAAATAATGAGAGTTTTACCTCTCACTTTCCGATTAGGAGGCATTTTATGTATTTTTCTTGTCTGATTGCTGTGACTAGGACTTCCAATACTAAGTTAAGTAGAAGTGGTGATATATATAACAAAACCACAACTAATACACAATCATGAAAACCTGAAAGCCTTTCCTCTAAGATCAGAGCAAGACAAGGATGCACACTATCACCACTTCTACTCAAGTCACTCTCTTACAATACATACAAAAATAAACTCAAAATGGATTAAAGGCTTAAATGTAAGACCTGAAACCATAAAACACCTAGAGGAAAACACAGGTAGTAAACTATTTGACATCACTCTTGGCGATATCTTTTTTTATTATGTCTCCTTGGGCAAGGGCAACAAAAGAAAAATAAATAAACAAATGAGACTACATCAAACTAAGAAGTTATTGCATAAAGAAGGTAACCATCAACAAAATGAAAAGACAGCCTAATGAATGAAAGAAGATATTTGCCAGTGATACATCTGATAAGGGGTTAATATCCAAAACATATATGGAACTCATAGAACTTAACACCAAAAACGCAAACAATCCAAGTAAAAAATTGGTAGAGGTCATGAATGGACATTTCTCCAAAGAAGACATAGAGATAGCCAACAGACATATGAAAAAATGCTTACAATCATGAATTATCTAGGAAATACAAATTAAAACCACAAAGAGAAACCACCTCACACCTGTCAGAATGGTTATCATCAATAAATCAACAAATAAGTGTT
>NW_017733632.1:2620-9019 GCF_001890085.2 Hipposideros armiger
TTTTCAAATTTCAGGCCCCAAAATTAAGGTGTCTAATACGTGGGGAAATACGGTTTGTGGGAGTTTATTTCTGAGCACTGTGTTCTACTCTATTAGTCTCTATGTTTGCCTTTCTGTCTGCCAATACCACACTGCTTTGATTATCATAGCTTTGTAGTAGTAAGTTTTAAAATCAGAAAGGGTGACTCTTCCATCTTTGTTCTTTTTAAAGATTGTTTTGGCTATTCAGGTTCACTTGACATTCCATATGAATTTTATGATGTGTTTTTCTTTCTGCAAAAGCATTAGTGGGATTTTATAAAGGACTGCATTGAATCTTCTTTCATTCATTAGGCTGTCTTTTCATTTTGTTGACGGTTTCCTTCTCTGTGCAAAAACTTCTTAGTTTGATGTAGTCTCATTTGTTTATTTATTTACTTTTTCTTTTGTTGCCCTTGCCCAAAGAGACATAATAAAAAAGATATTGCCAAGAGTGATGTCAAGTAGTTTACCTCCTGCATTTTCTTCTAGGTGTTTTATGGTTTCAGGTCTTACATTTAAGTCTTTAATCCATTTTGAGTTTATTTTTGTATATGTTGTAAGAAAGTGGCCCTGTTTCATTTTACATGAACTTATTTAATCTCTCTACCTACCCAGTCAGTACTATGTTTATTATCATATTACCAATGTGAAATTGAGAATCAGAAAATTTATGTTATTTCCCTAAGATCCCACAGCCAATAAATGGCAAAACTTGATTTTTAACCAGAGAAGTTTGAGTGCCAGATTTGTACTCCCACCTCTACATTATGCTGCAGCGTAGTTATGTGACTGATTAGGAAAAGTGATGCTCACAGAAGTTCTTTGTGCATTTATTCATATGAGATAGTAAATGCATTAAGAGTTATTCATACAGTTAAAAATCTTGGCATTAACAATGCATCCAAAAGTTAATAAAACATATTATAATGTATCTTTAAAGTTTATAACATCAGGAAAAATTAAATTCTACAGCTTTGCTTTATCACCACAATCTGGAACCCCAGGCTCTTCCAAATTTACTCCTCTGGTTAAGAAAGGTTCAAAAGGTAATGCAAATGTTCACATGCTGTGGCAAAGGCATGCTCACGCTTTCACACTCTACAGTGTCACCTCTAAGGTCTTGTGATAAAACAACTACAGCACTAGGCTTCTTGAAGACAGTGATACTTATTAGTCAGGAGTTCAGCTTATCTATCTTTGTGAGACGTACAGAAATGCAGAGCAATTCTTTGACTATGTTAGAATATTTTACTCATTACTTCCTTTAAAAATTTGTAGAAAGTGTAAAACTAAAAATAAAAGTTGAATGATGATACAAATTAATAGGTGTGCTGAAAATGCTTGATCTTCAGCTGTCTAATACTTATTTGATTAATGCTGATTTCCTGTGTATTTAAATAAAAGGAAACAAGGGTTTCTTTGCTTGAATCCAAAAGAAGTTTGGGTGACAGATGCTCAGAAGTAGACATTCAAAAAGAAAGCTCACAGCAGTGAATTACTGTATCCAGTTATATGATGAGTAACATTCTGTCAGCTTTTCCTGATGCAAATTGATATAAACTGAGGAAGATGACAACTTTCCCAAGTTTGAGATCTCTGAAGTGTGCCTGTTACAAAGATTGCCTCTGCAATACATTGAAAAAGACATCTAATAGAGAGCAGAACTGACTATAAATAAATATAAGGGTCTTGGCTCCTAATCTCCCTTCAGAGAGAAGCCATTTAACCTACTCACAGACACAGAATGGTTGTTGCTTAAAACGTTTCTTAGGAACAAGTTTTGAATTGTTCAGAATCTGTACAATGGTTGATGTCCACATTAACCAGAATGTAGAAGGGTGGCTGTATCTGAACATTTTAAAGAGAAGCTTGTTGTTCACAGCTTCAGACGTGTAAGGACTGCAGTAAAATGGTGAAAATCCTATTTGAATAGTTCTCCCTTATAATTGTTCAATTTATGGTATCTAATAATATCTGTCAAAATCCACTTCTGATTCCAAGTTTCCTGGCTGTGTGTTTTAGTTTTCCTAATCTATATCTAGCTTCATCCTGAGCAGGCACTGCTGCTGGACGCATTTTTTTCTTGCAACTTCCATTGTGCTAAGATGCTCACTAACTAGTTCCTTTTTCTCAAAAGCTTAGTGTGGACCCCAACCGTTGTCCTTGGAGTCTATCCCTAATCATGTACTAAACCTCAAAGAAGCTAGACAAATTAGTGTGGTCTGAACTTCCTTGTTGTGAAAATGAGGGAGCTGCTCCAGAGAGATCCATCAAGATGTCCAAAGGAGCACAATGTCTTCTATTTGTTTATGTACATCCTGTGGTGATCTAGAAAAGATTTAAGACAGCTTATAATGATACTTAAAACACAGTAAGAGAGCTTAATAAAAACTAACTGAAAGTGAAGAGAAAATAGGCAAATCAGAAAAATAACAATAGAGAAGAAACAGTAATATGTCTAAATTAGATATAAATACATTAAAATCGTAAACATTTTATAGATGTGGAATATTAATTTGTCTCTGAATTTTTGGCAGCAATCTAAATAGGGAGACCCCATCAGTAAAATAATTTTAGAGGGTTTAACGATAAAAATCACACAAATTACTCCAGGAAAGATTAACTATTAGGTATTATAACAGGAATATATTTCTCCAAACACCTTTATAATGAGAAATTTGAAATAATTCTTAAACACATTTCTTATAATAGACAATGAGTCTTTTAATGTCTCTTAATATAAATCAGTAAGGTTCTATTAAAGCACAAGGGAGTAATTACATTTGTATGAAATGTGTAATAAGAAAACCTGTAATTGCCTAAAATTTTGTTGATTTTGCTTACTGGAAGGTGATTTTATATCCTTTGATATTGACACATGTCATGTTTCAATCAATTCTCCATAATTAATTGTGTCTTGCAGCTGAACATGTTATACTTTTGAGTAGCATGCCATTCAAAACTGTGTTACCTGGTAAATACACTGAACCCATTTTGCAATTAGTCTATTATTTCTGTTGTGACAGATTACACATTTCTTTCCTCCTCTGTCTTGCCATAAGTCACTGATTGTGCAACTGATCTGATTTCAAGCCCACCAAATTCTCATACCATGAGTGAAATGTGTATAGTTGTAAGCTCCTAAAATACAGTTCAGTATTATCACAGCACTACAAAATAAAGTTATCAGATACAGAATCTTATGCTCAATTATACATATTGTCAGGGGTAAGAGTGACACTGTATTTTTTTTAATGTAAAACCACATCATTAAAGTTTAATAAAAGACCATCCAGATTTGGTTCAGATTTGAGCTGAGGGAAAACACATTGAAACCAACAACTAGCTTTGCAATGGCTCCTAATTATCCCAAAATACAATTCATTTCAAGATGTTGGCCTTCCTACAACAATTAAATATAACCAGGGCAGCTGATGTGGACCTCTCTTAGGCTAGCTAGCTATTTCAAAACAATATCCCTTGTTAGGAATGGCCTTTATAATGATAAGCAGGATCCCAATTATCATGACCCTGCATTTTTTTTTAATCTAGTTGATTTTTCAGAAATATGTATTTGGCCTAAAATGGGCCAAAATTTTAAATTTGAAATAAACAGTTATGGAAGTAGCAAATGAAATCACATATGGTTGGTTGATAACTCTTTCTTTTATTTCAATTATTGAGATGCTCATCACCTTTCTAAAGTTCCATATCCTCCACTCTTTTTTCTTTAATCCAATAGGGGAAAGTTGCTAATACTTTCACAGAAATACAGCTGGTTTTGTAAAAAGGCTATTTTTTTTTCTAACAAATGTAACTGGGATTAGTTCCTCACAGATTAATTCCTTATACTAAATGAGTTCTGAGTGATGACAGTCTCATTTATATTACATAAGTCCTATTGCTTTTTTCATTGAAAAATCCCATCATGTCCAAAAAAATTAATCCTTAATTACAAAACACTTCAATTTTTATTTTTATATACTATCCCTTAAAAGGGGCACATGATACAAAAACTGTCATATATACCTTTGTTATTAGTACCAAGGAATCAAACCCAGGTTGGTTGTTTACATATTGTTTGGCCATAATAAAAACAAATTTTCTATTTTCATGTTTCAGTGGCAAAGTACATTATTTCTCCTCTTTGCTGACACTACACATTCACACAGGCAGTTAAACTATCACCATTCTTCTATTTGGCTCCAGGTAAGGGAATTAACAGCTTGTGGGAAAGCTAATTAGATCCAATTATTACTCATCTGACCTAATTTGACATCAGATGTCTGGGAAGAAGTCATCTGAATTAACTGAAGAGATTTAGTTACCATATGCACATGAGTTACATGGATAATTTATTCCTAATATAAGCCACTTAGAGAAGATTGAACCAAAATAATAAAAAAGAGAGAGATGATCTAATTTAAAACTCCTAAAGGAATATGATAGTGCAACCTAACTTGTATTAATTCTTCTATTCATTTACTTATTTTTTCCAAAGTAGTTCCTGCTGTAAAAAAAAAAGTTCTTAATTTTATTTATAAAAATTTGAGCCTTAATTTGCTCATTTGATAGTGATTAGATGAACTGATCAATGCTGATCAATAAATAATTTCCTCTATGACATTTTAAGTCAAATATGCCATTTATTTNGGAGGTTCCTAAAAAAATGAAAAACAGAACTGCTATACAATCCAGCAATTCCCCTTCTGGGTATTCATCTTAAGAAAACAAAAACACTAATCAAAAAGGTATATCAACACCACCCCTATGTTCAGCATTACTAATAGCCCATCAATACTAATGTCCATCAATAAATGGACATGTATATGCAATGAGATATTATTCAGCAATAAAAAAGAATGAAATCTTGCCATTTGCAACAACATGGATGGACCTAGAGGGTGTTATTCTTAGTGAAAAAAGTTAGGCAGAGAAAGACAAATACCATTTGATTTCACTTATATTTGGAATCTAAAAAAAACAAAACAACTGAATAAATAAAACAAAACAGAAACAGAAACATAGATGTAGAGAGCAAGCTGATGGTTGCCCAAGGAGAGGGGCGTGGAGAATGGGAACAAAAAATAAATGAAAAAAAATTGTTAATCTCATCCTGCTGCAGATAGCTCAGAGATAAGCTTGAAATGATTTCCTAAACTGAAAAATAACTGAAAAGAAAGAAGTAGAAAACAGACTTTGTATGTTGTTGAAGAGAGGCACATATCTGTCTACCCCACATTTTCTTTGTCCTCAAGATGTACTGGAGTTCTGATCTTAGAATTCTCTGCTAAGGTGGCTTCTCTAGAATAATGTTAATTTTTCTCCAGAACAGATCTCTGTGCAAATAAAGCTGATAGGAATTATCAAAGTGGCCTCAGAATTATCCAGAGATGAAGAAGCTAGCACCTCTGGTATTCTGTCTCTGGATCTTATACATTTTCTCTTGGTTTTCAAGTTATGACTTAGCTCCTAGCTCTAAATTTCATTGTCATTATGATCACTGATAATGTTATCATAGCTCATTTATTATAGATATTTTTCCTATAGTTTCATATACATCATCTCATTTAAAATTTATAACAATATACAGTCATACCTTGGTTTATGAGCATAATTTGTTCTGGAAACAAACTACTTGTATCTCAAGACATCACTTGTTTACCAAGTTAAAATGTATTAGAAATGTTTGCTTGTCTTGAAGAACACTCATAAACCATGTTACTTGCAATCCAAGGTTTTACTGTAATGTGACTCAGGTATCTTCACTTTATCCACTTGGCACTATCTACCTAATGAAAGATTTGTTTAATATATACATGTTAGAACATTTACGTAAATGTGGGAAAAGAAGATCTCTCAGTTCTCCCTTAACATGAAGATGCCATATGCTATGTGATTCAGTCACTGACTTGTTCTGATTTAGTTTTAAAAAGTTTGGTAATTTGTATTATAAATAAATGATCTGTAAACTGAAGAGCAATGTTGTTATTTTCAGAATGTCTGAAAGCTCTTGTTCAAAATGTGTACATAAGTTAGAAATAAGAGTATCTTAATTAAAAAGTAAGAACAAGTGAGTAGAAGAATTTAGCTAGGGCTTCTTAACCTCAAAATGTAAAGGGGAACACTTTAAGCTGTGTTGTCTTTGTCAAACTTGACGATGAGAAATATACAATAAATTCTTCAAATAACTCTGACATTAACCCTAACCTTTTAGCCACCTTTACGAACAAGTCTTTGCTGAAGAGACTGTCCTTTCCCCATTGAATCTTGACACCCTTGTAAAAAATAATTTGACCATATACCATATTTCCCCAGGTATAAGACACACCCTTTTTCAAAAAATTTGGGGTCTAAAAACTGGGTGCGTCTTATACA
>NW_017733632.1:13499-19242 GCF_001890085.2 Hipposideros armiger
GTCACCAGATATTTGACCCCCTTTACCCTCTTCTACTACCTCCCCTTCCCCCTTCACTCTGGTAACCACCATCCTGCTGTCTGTGTCTATGAGTTTTTGTTCGTTTGCATTGTTCATTTGTTGCTTTCAGTTTTATATCCCACATGAGTGAAATCACATGGTTCTCAACTTTTTCAGTCAGACTTATTTCACTTGGCATGATATTCTCAACATCCATCCATGTTGTTGCAAATGGCAGTATTTCATCTTTTCTTACGGTTAAGTAATATCCCATTGTATATATGCACATCTTCTTTAATACTTTATCAAAGGACACTCTGGTTGTTTCCATGTCTTGGCCACCATGAATAGTGCTGCAATGAACATAGGGGTACATATATCTTTATGAATGAATGTTTTCAAAATTTTCAGGTAGAGACACAGAAGGATTGATGGGTCATAATATAACTGTATTCTTAATTTTTTGAGAAAACTTCATACTGTTTGTTTTATTGGTATAGTAGTTATACTAATTTACATTCCCACTGGAAGTGTATGAGGGTTCCTTATTCCCCACAAACCTCTCCAATATTTGTTATTGTCTTGTTGATAACAGCTATTCTAATAGGTATGAAGTGATATCTCATTGTGGCTTTGATTTGTATTTCCCTAATAGCTAGTGAAACTGGGCATCTTTTCATATATTTGTAGGCCATGTGTATGTATTCTTGGGAGAAGTGTCTGTGCAGGTCCTCTGGCCATTTTTAAAATGGGTTGTTTTTTTGTTGTTGTTGAGTTGTATGATTTCTTTATATATTTTGGATATTAACCCCTTACCAGAGGTGCTGTTTGCAAGTATTTTCTCCCATTTAGTTGGTTGCCTCTTTGTTTTGTCGATGGTTTCTTCTGCTGTGCAGAAGCTTTTTGGTTGGATATAGTCCCATTCATTTATTTTAGCTTTTCCTTCCCTTGCCTTTGAGGTCAAATTCATAAAATATTCTCTAAGACCAAGGTCCATAAGTTTAGTACCTATGTTTTTTTTCTGTGTATTTTATTGTTCCAGGTCTTATATTTAGGTCTTGGATCCAATGAGTAAATGTTTGTGTATGGTGACATGTAGCAGTCTAGTTTCACTCTTTTGCATGTGGCTTTCTAATTTTCCCAGCACAATTTATTGAAGAGGCTGTCTTTTCTCCATTGTATGTTTTTGGCTCCTTTGTGACATTTATCTGCCCATATATATGTGGGATTATTTCTGGGCTCTCAATTTTACTCCATTTTCCTGTGAAGACACTCTTCTTGATTTTGTAGCTTTTAGTTGGTTAATAAAATCCACATTAATTAACACAGATGATTTCCGGGGCATGGCAACAAGATATTTTAATTCTTGCTAAGTGTAGAACAGAGAGCTCTGAGCAACATAAAATAATCAATTGGGTACAACTTCTACCTAGGTAGACTGTGCATGAGGAAACCGCCGCGCTGACATGAGCTGATAGTGAGAGTTTTTCAGGGAAAGTTGATGTGCAGATGCAAGAGGATCCACAAATATCTGTTCCCATTTATTGAATTATTCTTATTCATTGATAGGATAGCAGATATTCTGAATCAAGCAAGGTTTATCAAGTTGTGCTGAGGAATGACTGAGACAGAGAATGAATTAAAATATGGAAAAACAATAAATCTCAGCTCTCAAAGTAGCTATTGTACAAGATAATAAAAGGTAAGATTAAAAGACAGATATTGTTTATAATTATAAATATCCCTTCAGATCTCTGAAGGAGTTAACAAATCACACCGCCATAGAAGGAGAAAAGAAACAACTTGCCTTACATTTTTATTTTTACTTTATTCTTCTTGGGTGTTAGTCAACTATAGACAGCATAGCAAAGAAGTAACTTCTAATCTGCTCACACAAAGCTCCCTAATTGGTGGATACAGTTGCTGTGTAGCAGGTCAGACATGGGCAGTCCTGTACCTCGCAGAATTTGTGACATTCTCTAACAGATCCCTGACCCTATCCTCTCAATTGCATCCTTTCAATTTGACACTTTTTATACTCTTAAAGGGTCACTAATTTTGTGACATATTTAGACCATTATTAGTCATATCTACTTAGGATGATGCTTTAAAGTTCTGAGAATAGGTTTCAAGGGAAGATAGAGAAAAAGACAGCATGAAAGTATTAGATAATACAGAGGTATGTCAGGCAGTAACACTTTGGGGGGAGAAATTACACAGAGAAAATGAGGAATTAACACTGTTCTGAAGCCAATGACAACTACTCCTGTTGAGCCAATAGCTCAGGAGATGTCATTGGACCCATTTATTTGCATGAAGGAGATCATGAGTACACTCCCCTATTTCTTTACCCAACTTCTTCAAAAAGATCCCATAAAGTTATATAGGGCACAATCAAGTCTGATATATATACATATAAATATATATATTTTTTCTAACACTGCTAAACTAATTATAATGTTTACATATATGTAAATTGATCATGTGTTATGTGCCTTAAATGTTACCAGGCATTTTAATAGCACATAAGCACATAATATTTAATGTAAAAATCATCTAAGCCCCATTTTAAAGATGAACACAGTGTCGCACAGAAAAGCTAAACATATTTCATAAGGGCATAGGGGCTACTATAAGTGCTATAAGTCCAGACTGATTTATACTATAACTTTGCTACGCTGCCTTATTGAAGTAAAAAAAAAAAATCAGGGAAAATGAGTATGAAAAAAAGTTATCCAATAGTGAATAAATAAGTATATTACAAAAAATTTAAAAAGATAATACAGGTAATTTACTTGACAAAACATACAGTTGAAAATTATATATAATTGAAGACATCTCCTGAATACTTAATATATTTCTTTTCCTTCACACAACAGCAGATTTCCTTCTGTCTTCATATCAGATGGATGAAAATTTTCAGCAACCTAATTTTGGCTCTGAGTCACTCTCAAAAAACTGACCAGCAGTTTTCTTGATCTTATCAACTCAGCAGGCAGTACAGATGGGCCTCTGTCACCTCCTGTCAGTTAAGTGCATTAGTGTTGCCCGTCTCCATATCCAATTACAAGAATACTGCTTGGCCAAACAACACAGGACCTCCCTTGTCTCCAGTGTCTCCTTTTTGAAGTGTGTACAATATCATTTTACCTCCTGGTGCTGGAGGTGGCCTCCTGCCTAATTTGACAAATAAAGCAGAAAAATAGTGTGACCCAACCCAATACTGGCCAGTGCCTCAATGCTATTCTTTTCAACACTTGTAATCCCATTGCTTAATAAATAAGACACAGTCATTTTCCCTTGGTAACTGAGCCACTAACGCCTTGGGATGCTATTTCTCAGAATCAGCAGCACTGTATATAGATCTTCATTTTGCAGAAAAGACTCATCCCACAAGGTTTTGTATTCCTTCCCCCTCTGATCCCAACACATTATCCTACCACCAAGATAATAATAGTGTTTTACTATGATAGAATTTCAGTTTCATTTTTTTTAAATAATTTTGTTTTTGATTTCTATAAAGTTCAGTGACACTGTTAACAGAAAAGCCTCAGGGCTAGAAAAACGTTTGGTTCTTTTTTAGTTTAGAATGTCTATAAGCCATATACTACCAGCTAAAGCAGTATTTCTGTTTTTTATTATAATAAAGGAATAAAATAATTCAATATTGACATTTGCCTAGAAAAACCCAGGAATGCATGACAGCTGACAGTCACTGATGACAATCCCTAAATTTATGCTTTTCTTATTAGATTCTTCATTCCAGAAATGTAACACAATTATGACAGTAGCAAGAGTAACTTAATATACGATAGTCACTCCAACTCTCTTAATTGAAACCTATCTTCTCTTTTACATAGAAAGTAACTGAAGGGGAGGGGAATCAAATGTCATGAATGATAGGTTACGTACTTGGAGATCTAAGTATAGGTATATTTTGTTAATTAGTACATGTAGAGTAATGGCAGTGGATTTGAAAGGAGACTGTTTGGAGCTAGTGAAGGATCACCATCTGCTCAAAGAATTAGTAAGTTCATACAAGTTCTCTATTCTTTGGGGAGGAAGACATGTATCCTGGGATATTATATAAGCAAATAAATCAAGCAGAAATCAGAGCACTTCTAGAAGAGTTGGTGGTGTGCCACCGAGAGCTGGCTAACAAGTCTACTGCAACACTCTGAAAGATTAACTTGGATAAATATCTTCCTAAATATAAAATGAGGCTCTGAGTTCCCAAATTATTTGGTTATTTGTCATTTTCTTTAAAATAGCACAGCAAGGGATGGAAGTATTTCTAATCAGACATAAGACGAGAGTATGATTCAGATAGATAGGATAGTAACAGAAGCATGGGGAATGGAATAAACCAGTATGCCTGACATGTTAGCATACATGTCACAGAAAGCACTCAGAGCAGTGGTAACAAATGCAAAAGGAATGAACAAAAGGGCAGTAGTAAGCAACGTCACAGCCCATTTTTAGATTTTGGTTTTTTAATTAAGGCAGAGTTGGCATACAATAGTATATTAGTATCAGGCCATTTTTAGATTTTAAACCTGACTTAATAGATAATAGAAAATTATAGAAGAAAGATGAAAGTGACAGAAGAGGTATAAGAAATTCCTGATATAAGAAATTACTCTTTTACTGTCATTGAAATAGTTGAAATAAGAGAATCAAGATTAGTTATGATGCAATATGACAGCAATTTAATATTTAGCTTATACTGAAAGAGATATAATGTACATTTCATTAAACACTGCATATGACATAACTTTTTTGATTAAGATAGTACAAAAAGGAAAAGGAAAAGTACTGAGTGCTGTTTAATGTGTAGTTAAATTTGCTTAAGCACCACATAGGCTTAAGTGGAAATAAAATCAGATGCAAAATTTAAAAAGAGAAGATGTGGAAATCATTATGAATTCAAAGCACATGAATTATTTTAGTAGTAATATGTACTGAAATAATAAACACCACATTTAGGAGATCTGGTACTGACAAAGGAAGAAAGAGATGTGAATGGAACCTGGGAGAACTTCCTACCTGGCTTTATTGATATATGTAATACTGAATTTGTTTAAACATTGAATCAAATATGGGCAAATATACTAGGTTAAAATGCATGGTGGGAACATGACTATTTTATTTTTTCTACATATGTTTGAAGTATTTCATAAGAAAAATAAAGAAAATGCACTTAGTTCCAATTCTGTCTCTGCCAATTACAAGTTTTGTAACTTTGGACAAGTCATTTATTCTCTCCATGCCTTAACTTTCTTCTTATTCTATGTTCCAGTAAACCCTGAAATAATTCAGAGCAAAAATGGAGTGTCCTAGATTTAACTAAATTCAATATATCCATAATGTAGTTAAAATAAAAGCAAGAGAGAAGGTCACCAATTATTTCTGTTATTTCCTTATAAGGTCTGAAATGGAAAAAAAGGCAATATGAAGACTTTTTGCTATTAGTGAAAGAAAGGATCAGAAATTGTTTGTGGATCCTTAAGACACAGTCAAAGAGGGAGAAAGCAAACAATAAAATCCTCAAAACATAACAAAACAACTAACAGTGCTCCCTTGAGTAAGTCTCCCTCCCAAAAACTACACTTATATTTTATGGAAAATAATGCCTATAAAATACAATAATAAATATATGCAGCTTAGTGCAGTGAGCAACTATTTAAGACCCCTAATAAAGGTAATTCCTACTGTGTTTCAAGGACAAAAATTTCAGGAGTAG
>NW_017733632.1:23527-25807 GCF_001890085.2 Hipposideros armiger
TTTACTTAATTTGTTACACCCCACATTTACTTTCCATTTTCTTCCCAATACTTTTACACTATACCTAGTTTTCAGTCTTTTATCTTTGTAATTTTAAAATGTATGTTAAATCTCCATGTTCTTATTTCTCATTTTAAACACATTATCCTAAACCTTGTTTATCTATAATAGAACAAACATCATTTTTGCCACTCTTTTGCCCAGTTTCTTCTGCTCCCAAATTCCATCTGGTCCTCATTGTGTTAGAATATTTTCATAGCTGAGATATCTACATGCATATACATAACCAGTAAGTAGCATCTATGCTTTAACTATAATTTAATAGTAAAAACCAGAAACAATGCTATTATTTCTTTATAGATTAGAAACAAGTAATGTGTATGAGTATAAAAGAGAAATCCTTGAACTATTGTGTTAAGGAAAATATTCTAAGTATCAAAGTAAATAAATTTCCTATTCACAATTCAACAGTTGCTCTAAATTAGAACATATTACATTTTATTTGTATTTGGCTCTTTACTGATTTCTAATTATTTCTCTTCTTCTCTTTAAGAGATAATGGATATTTCACCCTATCATTGTAAAAATCAAATGTCTTAACATATAATTTCCTTGCCTTCATTTTTTTGGTATTTTATTTATTTATTTTTCATTTCAGCAGTTATGCTTTTTATTGCTAAAACTCTCCTATTACATAGTTTCATATTTATAGCAGTCTTTTCTTGTACTTTGAATTACTTTTTCCCATATTCTAGTGATATAACTTACAATTTAAAAAAAAATGATCTTCTCTTCCTTGATTCCATTTCATTATTCTAAAATCTATTATGTATTTTCATCTTGAATTGCCTTTTCGTTGATTTTCTTCAAATTGTTCAGAGAGGAAACACATGCTAAGCCATTCCCAACAACCTGGGAATTGGGATCATAAGATAATTCAAACATTAATTCTCTCCTTGGCTGATCATATAATGAAAACTTATTTAATAAGTGTATAACAGGTATCATTGGAAAAGGAAATTTACATGTGTGTGTTTGTTGTATACAATCTATAAATATCAACCTGATGTCTAGGGACTTGACATAGTTTTAATAGAATGAATGCCCCTCTTCAAAATTCCTTGTTTGAAAAATATTAGAAATCTTAAAAGGAAAACTGTCAAAGATGTAACAGTTTTAAATTAGTCCACCAAGAAAAATTCAGTGTCTTCCCAAATTTGTTGTAGCAATCTGTTCCAGTGTTGAACAATTTTCTTAGTGAATGGTATTGTTTAATGCATATTAAAATAATTTACTTGACCTTGATTATATAACATTATATATATATATATATATATATATATATATATATATGGCTAAAATATAATAATGTGAAATAATACATTATTCCCTCCATGCTGGATAAATGACTGAAAAACAAATAGACATACAATCAGTATCACCAGTAATCTTATTTATCAGTCCTTTCAGAAAATAACAATGAAAACCACACACCATGAATCTGTTTACAGAAACTGTTTTTCTTCTTGGAAGTGTAGCTTTCAATATCACATAGATTAATTACACTGTGGGAAAATTATTTCTTGGTGTTAGCGTTCAGTTTAGTTTCATATTTTACTCTCTGTTCTCTGTAGGAAATACCTATGAGCTCCAATAATAATGAAACAAAAAAGAAGTGTAGATACAATTTCTCTCATGATGTACTCCTTTACATTGCCATTTTTTCCATGATTCTACTGTACCCAATAAACAATGTAAGAGGAGTTCTTCTCTAGGTTGGCTGGGATGATATTCCTATCAGAAGAATAGAAAGCTTCTGGAAATAGTTGGTCATGGGAAACTTGTTTACTAAAATGCTTTCCTAAATTACTTCATACATCTAACTGTTCATAATTCTATGATAATTTCAGATTACTTATGGAAAATCAAACTATCTTTTTTGTCACACCCATATCCATGATGGCCAGCATGACAAGCAGTCAAAGAATTGCATTTAAAATCCTTTCATAGGTTTTATTTGCACCAAGATTGAAGTAAAGAACTACTCCTAATAGGAGTGGCGTACATGAAAAAAGAGGACAGCTGGATACAATTTTGACATTATAGCTTTCCCAATCCAACATGACAATTATTTCTGGCCTTTGTATCATTTCTGGACAATTTGTTTGTACAAAACTATGTATTTTTTTTAACTTAAGCAGTACATAGAACATTCTATCACCTGTAGAGGATTACTTGTGAAGTTAAATGTTTAGGGGTGCCGTATCACTAAAAGACTGA
>NW_017733632.1:28547-32577 GCF_001890085.2 Hipposideros armiger
AAAAAAAGAAAACTGTGGACCAATATATATTTTAATAAAATGAGTATAGAATAAAAACATGAGAAAACTATAAAATCTGTTAATTCTCTCAGGTACAGGAACAAGATCATGGTATGTCACTAGATAGAGATTCAGGAGGCACATTTCCTACAGTTAGACTTCATTAAATCTTTCCAAAATACTTAACATGCAAATATATGTTTAGCACATTTCTGAGATGGAGGGCATAGAGTAATAAAGTATGCAATTGAAGCCCTTGCCTTCGTTGGCTTCACATTCTAGTAGGAGAGAAGAATTCGCAATTGCACAAATAATTATTTAATGTGGCATGAAGCAATAGCTGCTGCGGAAGAAGTAAAGTTAAGTACTGCAGAGAAAATTGAAGGAACACAACTTATACAAGATGGATACTGTGGATGTTCTGATAATTTGATATTTAAGCAGAGTCCTGATGAATTAAAGGGGAAAACTGTCAAGATAGTTAAGAAATGTGCATTCTAGGCAAAAGTAATATTAAGTGCAAAGTCAAAGGCATGTGCCTGCTTGGTGTGTTTGAAGACCAGCAAAGATGATAATGTTACTGGAACTGAGGAAGTGAAGAAAGTGAGAGAGTGGTAGGAGTGTGTCTAGCACTTACAAGGCCTGAATCATTTTCAGGACTTGTGCTTTAACCCTCAGTGAGTTGGGGAGCCTTTGGAGGACCTGAAAAGAGAAGTGATCAAGCTTTTCTAAGGTTCCTGTTGGCAGAATGGCCAAGAGGAACAAACTGGGAGCAGAAAGACAAGTCGTTAAGCTCTTGCAACATCCTTGGTGAGAGATGATGGTTTTGACCAATATATATATCTACATTAAATATCCATGTAGATATGTTCATTAGGTATGTGATATATGTCAATAGTTTCAGGAAGAGTTCTTGTCTGAAGATACTGGAGTGAATGAGATCACTTAAAATGTTAGGACAGATAAAANCAATATCTGGCCTCAAAGACTTTGTCTCATAAGTGTATGAAACAAGTACTCAAGTATTTATAATAAAAAAGACACATATACTAATATATTGTTGATTCTAAATGCTACTATTATTCAAAGAAGGGAGCCACATGGTATGAACTGTTGTCCTTGTAAAATACACGACCCACCTAGGTTAGTGTGCTTGGGATCACAGGCACAGTGTGGTTCAAAATGCAATGGCATTTACTGCTGCCTTTTGATTTACATAAAATGTAAAGGAAATAAAATTAAGGTTAGTCGTGAATTCCTTTTACCAAATAATGGAGCCAGAAAGTATTATGTATTAACGTTCCCTTTTACAAAATCTATACAACTTTCTGTAAGTAGATTTTACTGTTGTACATAAAGTCCTGTGGAATGCATAAGCACAAAAGGCAGGCCACTTCACCTTTCCTCAAAGAAAAGCAAGTGGGTAAGATAAGGTTCCATGTATGTCTTTCACTGGTAACGTCTGAGCAGATTAAAGCCCCCCGCACCAATACATGGGACAGTGGGTCATAAAATGGCTTAACATCCCTATACACAACCTGCTCTTCTCTGCTTTTGCAACAACTTGTATAACAAAAGGTGTGGCCATGCTGCTCTATACATGGGGAGACTAGAGCTGTGTCCACAGCTGCTCATCATGTTTTACATCTGAATTTCTTTTCCCCTTTCCCTTTAAGTCAGGAAGATACCTTTGTGTTTTCCTAATATAGAGTAAGAATTAAGCTCATTTGGAACAGGTCTGAAAAGGTGTATCCAAATTTAATTTAAGTAACAAATTCAAAGAATTCATAACTGATTGCATATAGTCCTTCCACAGAACTGCATTACAGTAACTTTATGTCTCAAGATAACTGAAATAAAGGGGGAACCTTGTGTGGGGCTGGGCATCACTTGCCCCCCTCTGGGGGGGAAGCTCTGTGGCTAAGATACCCCCAATTTCAACTTCCACAGGGAGGTTTGGGCCCTGCCCATTTTGCACCTCCACCCCTCCTATCAATTTTGACATGGCTACTTCTTTATATCCTACTTATAAAACTTCTGTTCAGCCAGACTTCAGATGGTTCTTCAGGTTGATTTTCTATATTTTAGTTGTAATTTTAATGTGTTCTTGGGATGAGGCAATCACAAAGTTGATCTACTCTGCCATCTTGGATCTCCCCCAGAATTGTTTTCTTGAGAATAAATTTCTTGAATAATTTATTCACAATCTCCTACCTTGTATTATCTAAGTGTTGCTCCTGGGGATGTTAAATCCCAGCACTTCATTTGTTTAGCAGAGTGCACCTCGATGGCTCAAGAGAAAGCTTCCAGGAATAAAGGCAGAGAGATGCAGGCTCTTGAGGAGGGAAGCCTTCAGCATACACACAAAATTTCCACTGAAGTAAAAGATGAGCTTCCAGATAGGCAGAAATGATTGGCATATCGCTAGGAAATTACAGCATATGTTACACAATTAAATGGGTGCTACTTTTATGCTCTAATAGTAAAAGTTAATGCAAGTGTTATAAACCATGACAATGCAAAACTATAACTAATGAAATCAGGAGGTGAAAAGAGGAAGGAAAATTAATTTATAATAATAAAACCTTAAGATAGCTGAAATATCTACCAACAAAATCAGGAGTTGGGTACATAAAAGAAACGGTAGGAGGTAAGTGCATTCTATTCTGTGCTTCTTCAGTTTGGACTATCAATACTCACTTATATATCTGATGCATTCATATACAGAGCTATAAATGCATTAGCATTATTTCACCTTATGATGGTAGTAGCCATCTTGGAAATTTTAATCATGATTTCCTGGGCATTTAAAGTGGGTCTGGCAATTATTAATACAGAAAAATAATTATTTGCCATTTTATGCAATTCTTTTCTAAAATTATGTATGTGTATTAGTTAATTTTCAGAGAAGTAAACTAAGGGACATAGTGAGAGAAATGAAGAGTGTAAGTTTGCAGTATACGATGGTGACATAAATTGGACTTAAATACAGCCTCATGATTTATAATCCCAAACCTTGTGCACGTTGTTCAGGTCATACTCCAAGTTTCAAATAATTTTTCTATAAAAAAGGGTCAATGATTATTCTTCAGTTGAACTTCAGCTTTATTTTACAGAATATATTTTATATCAAATGGGCATTCTAATTTGACTCCTGAGCTTTTGGATTTCCTCTCCTATGTGTTTATATTAATCATTTTAGACTGAAAATAGTACTACTTTTTCAAATATTTAAATAATCACATTTTTGGTTTCAAACCCCAGAAGCATCTATGATAGTGTAACTGGGGCAGCAAACCAATTCTCTGTAAGAGTGAGAGCAATTTACTTGTGTGACACTGGCACAATTAGTAAAATGGAAGGTGACATTCCTGATAATGACTCTTGATCAAACTTTAGGTAGTTTCCCAAAAAGCCACGTATTTTATTGTAGAATTTACACTGAAAAAACAAACAAACAAATAAATAAATAAACAAACAAACAAACAAACAAATAAATAAATAAATAAATAAATAAATAAATAAATAAATAAATAAATAAATAAATGGAGCTAAGAACAGGGCAGCACCATTTCTGAAATTTTTATTAACCACTTCCTAGGAAATTGCACACAGTAGGATTTAAACATAGAACATTTTCTGCTTCTCTCATTCCTGTAACATTATTGTCTTTCTCTTGTGCACTATATTCTTTAAAGATCTATTGGATAGTTTTTTGTCCTAGAAATCAAATGCCAAGTATGGTAGTAGTTGAAAACACACAGGAGTATTTTGATGTTGGAAGCGGTAGTGTAAATGGAGCAATTGTGAAATAGGGGGAAAGAGCAATTTATTATATTGATATGGAATGTTACTGTTTTAATGCTGCAAATATTACTTGATAATGTCCTCTTTTTTAACTAAAACAATAAAAATAATACAGAATGGAAAACCATCTTTTCTCCCTGTCTCATACCCTTCCACGATGTTCTTAAGTCAAGTGTCACATCCTTATTTTTAAACAATCATACATTTTATACAAGAATGAAAT
>NW_017733632.1:41572-43009 GCF_001890085.2 Hipposideros armiger
AATCATGAATAATTGCAAGTAATAATTAAGTTGAATAGGCCACAGAAGGTGTGAGTTTTCAAACTTACATGAACAATACTCAGATTCAACTTAAAATAACTTGGCTTTATTTTTTATTCTAACTGGTATTTGAGCACAAAAAGAACTCATAATTCTAATATAATTTTTAAATTTAAAAATAAATTGCTTTAAGTGGCTTGCAAAACTTTAAAAACCACTTTTTTTGTACCATATCATTGAGCAATGCACTTATTTAACTAAACTTTCAGAATATACTTCATTCTAATAGCAGCCATCACAACTGCAGCTGTCTATCCACAGAGACATAATACTCTAAGAAAAGAGTTTACTTAAGAATATAATTCTGTGCCTGGCACAGAGGAAGGTGACCTTACAAATTATGGACACTGGTTAAGCAGCTTGTAAATCTACTTTCTCTGTGCCTGATGTTAAAGCTTGAAGTCTACAGAGAGCCGGTGATCAGATATCAACTTGTATGTAAAGTAGAAAAGAATCAGAACAAACTGGGTACCCCACACACAAACTGGATATCACAAGGAGAGGTTGAAACCCATGTCAGTTCTTGCCGCCTTTCACCATGATGGAGTGAGTACTAAACATACACACACAGCCTGCCTAGGAGTTGGGGAAGTGGACATATGACCTAGAGGAGAGAAAGCAGCTACAAGCCCAGTTACTGCTTCAGGCCAATGAGGTGAGCTAGCAGGTCCGCTGCTGCAAGATGTGTGAGCTACAGTACAGCTGCTACTGCAATTCCACCCTCCAAATCGCCTACAAGAATCTCTGGTATGGCCCTCTTTAATCACAAACACACAGGAGAGTATTCTGAGAAACTCCTTCAACCTAGTCAAGTTTACACATTTCAAAGACACCACAGCTTGTTGAAGCAGATTGCTAGAGTGCAACACCAGAGTGTCTAATTCACCAGATCTGGGGTGAGACTTAAGTATTTGCATATGTAACAAGTTCCCAGGAGATGCTGTGCTGCTGCTCTGGGGACCACATACTGAGAATCATGTGGATAATTAGTGTATGTGTGTAACTATTTGAACAAGTCCCAGGGCTGCAGATAATCCAATATTTTAAATACCATGGCTTAGTAGTATATTATTCTTTGTTATTATTCGTAAAACTGCCTTAGTTATTCATGGACTATATACGTTCAAGAGTATTTTAGAATCATTATGTCAACTTTTGCTACAATTTTTAAAAATTAGAATGCATTGAAACTAAAGATTATACCTCTCTACCCAGGTCTCCTTTTAATTATTTTAACAGAGTTTACACTGTTTTTCAATAATGGTCTTATGTATTATTTGATATATAATCTCTACATAGCTCCATTGTTATTGAGGATGCCATACTTATATTTTCTAAATTTTTTATTACTAGGAACGAAGGCTGTTTGTTTGTTTT
>NW_017733632.1:43349-44292 GCF_001890085.2 Hipposideros armiger
TGTTTTCTAGTTGATTTGTAGGAGTTCTTTTTATATATAATTCTTTCTTGGAATCATGTCTTTAACTTCTCTTGCTTTGTGGCTTGTATTTTCATTCTTGATGAAGTCTTGTGATGTTTAGTTCTTAGTCTTAATATACTACAATTAATATACTCCAATATATTATTTTTTCCTTTTATTAGCACTTTTGTGTCCTGTTTAGTAAGTCTTTGCCTATCCTGTTCATGAAGATGTTCTATGGCTTCCTGTACAGCAGTTTTTAGAGCTTTTGCTTTAAATGAGGGCTGGTGTTAGAATTTGTAGATATTCAGACATTGAATTTCATTAGGACCAACACTGTGCTGAACTGAGAGATTTTCCTCATGTTACACTATCTTTACATGTCTGTGACAAACACTATTTCACGTGGTATGCTTTCATTTTTGATACGCAGGTGAGATCACTTCACATATTTTATTTAGGATTTTTGCATTTATGTCCATATTAAAAATTGTAGTTTCATTTTCTTCTATTCTACTTTTCAGGTTTTTTATCAAGGCTATATGTACTTCATTTAATTGGTTCAGCAGTTTTCTTTGTCTTAATTTTCAGGAAGTATGAAATAGAGATATCTGTCCTATTTAAAGACAAACATTTGGTAGAATTTGACTGCACAACTGCCTGGACTTGGGCTTTTTGTGGGCAATTTAAAAAATTGCCATTTCAATTATTTTAATGTGCTTTGTAAATTTTATTTGATTTATATTTCATTTTAGACCAATGTAAAATATTTTCTACTTTACCAAAATTATTTAGGTTATTTTTGAATATATTTACACAGCATTTAAATATTTTAATACTTTAATGATGATTTCTTCTCTTTTTTGTTTTGTTCATCACATTATTTCACTATCAATTTTTTTTTCTGATTAGTCTTTCCAGAAGTTAGTTTATCTTAGGTTTT
>NW_017733632.1:46239-47168 GCF_001890085.2 Hipposideros armiger
TTCAGAAACTAATTATGCCATTTATTTTCCTTTTCTACTCCATCGCTTCCTAATTTTGTATTTCATTTGTTTTTTTGTTTGGGGCTCCATGGTTACTTTGTCTGGATCTTAGTTCAACAGGGCATTAAATTTTGCAAGTACTTTTGTCTGCATCCATTGAGATGATCCTATTACTTATTTTTTTTGTTGTTGTTCTGTTAATCTGTTGAGTTGTGCTGGTGGATTTTCAAATGTTAAACCAACATCATGTTTTGTTTTGCTTCAAAAATCTCTAACCAAAACAAAATACAACAAACAACATCAATACACACACACATATACACACACACAGACACACACCACACACATATGCAGAGGGTGCCAAAAAAATGTATACACATTTTAGGAAAGGAAAACTGTATTAAAATTGTAATACTGAATATATACTGATAACAAAAGATGAATACAAGTCACATTTGACTTCTGCAATTACAAGAGGTGCTCAGTGGTTACCATCAGCACCCAGGGCGAACTACTGCTTGAGCATTGTTGACAAGTGTCCACTTGTATACATTTTGTTGGCATCCCTAGTATATAAAATACAAAACAAAACATATTAACATATTTCTGTTCAGAGGACTAGATGAAATATGATTTTCAAAATGTTGGTAATTTAGGAATTTGGGTGGTATGTTCACGGCAGTAAGTTAAAGTAGTCTTTTTTTTCCATTTACACACAACTGAAAACTAATCCAATGGATAATATTGTCTGCTTAAAGTATCAGTCATCCTCTTTCACAATAAGTCTGTCTCATCCTCATTGGGCTACTAAATGGTTCATGGTGGCAGGGATTTAAATTATGCTTCTGCTCCATCTTGACAGCAGCAGCAAACAAATGTGAATCCTTTCTTTGGTACCATATGCCAGGGTATCAGGCAACACCGTGGTG
>NW_017733632.1:50333-51346 GCF_001890085.2 Hipposideros armiger
CTTTGGCCATCTGTATGTCCTCTTTGGAGAAGTGTCTATTCAGGTCCTCTGCCTATTTTTTAATTGGATTGTTTGTTTTTTGTTGTTGAGTTATATAAGTTTTTTATATATTTTGGGTATTAGTCTCTTATCAAAGACATTTGCAAATATCTTCTCCCTTTTGGTTGGTTGCCTCTTTGTTTTGTTGATGGTTTCTTTTTTGTGCAGAGCTTTTTAGTGTGATACAGTCCATTCATTTATTTTAGCTTTTACTTCTCTTGCCTTTGAGGTCAAATTCATAAAATCCTCTTTGAACCCAAGGTCCATAAGTTTAGTGCCTATGTTTTCTTCTATGCAGTTTGTTTCAGGTCTTATGTTAAGGTTTTTTATCCATTTTGAGATAATTTTGGTACATGATGATAGATAACAGTCTAGTTTCAATCCTTTGCACATAGCTTTACAATTCGTCAAGCACCATTTATTGAGTTGGCTCTCTTTTATCCACTTTTTTTTTAAAAATTATTTGTCCATATTTCTGCGGGCTTATTTCTGAGTTTTCAATTCTATTCCATTTGTCTGTGTATCTGTTTTTTTGCCCATATCATACTGTTTCGATTATTGTTGCTCTGTAATACAAGCTAAAGTCAGGGAGTGTGATACCACCAGCATTATTCTTTTTTCTTAGGATTGCTTTGGTTATTCAGGGTCTTTTGTGGTGGGAATGCAGATTGGTACAGCTGCAATGGAAAGCAGTGTGGAGATTCCTCAAACAATTAAGAATAGAATTACCATAGGACCCAGCAATCCCTCTCCTGGGTATATACCAAAAAAATCTGAAAACATTTATCCATAAAGATGTATGTGCCCCGATATTCACTGCAGCTTTATTTGCAGTGGCTAAGATGTGGAAACAACCAAAGTGTCTTTCAGTAGATGATTGGATAAAGAAGATGTATATATACACGATGGAATACTATTCTGCCATAAGAAAAGATGAAATAATGCCATTTGCAACAACATGGATGGAACTTGAG
>NW_017733632.1:55996-57062 GCF_001890085.2 Hipposideros armiger
ATACATAATTATAAGCCAAGTATATTGTGAACTACACTGATAGCCTCCAAATGTGTTTGATTTATTTTGTTGAGAAGTACCTCAAAAGTAGATTTTCAAAAAAATCTCTCCTGTGTAACAAAAGTAATTTTTGTTTCTCTTACTGCATTTATTGGGTCTTGCTAACATTAATAATTTAGTCAGAAAAAAAACCTCTATTATTCATGAATTCAAATCAGCTGAAATGATTCTTCAATTTCCATGAATTTTTTTAGGGACTAGTTGTTTGGAAATTTTTACCTCTAAAGAATGTAGCCTGAGAAAAAAATATTGCAGAATCAACTTTAGAAACATGCTATGTTCAGTTTTTCTTGGAGAGATGAAATTTCTGTACATAAAGTTTCAACTGTCAATTGGCCTACTATTTGCTTACTTGACATTTTATGTGTTAAGAAGAATTGTGTTTGAGTGTGGTATGCAGTTAGTGCACCCTCTCCATCAGAATGACCATGTCCTAATTCCTGGAACGTGTGAATATGTTACCTTATATGGCCAAAGGGAATTTGCAGGTATAATTAAGGTTAATTGACTAGAGATAAAATTATCCTGAAATATTTTGGTAGGCCTAATCTAATCATATGGTCACTTAAAACTGGAGGACCTTTCCAGCTGTGGTCAGAAAAAAGTTTGAGGATGGAAAAGAGTCATAGGAAATGTGTGTGGCCTCTAGAAGCTGGAAAAGGCAAGGAAATGGAATCTCACATGGAGCCTCCTGAAAGAAAGGCAGCCCTGCTAGCACCTTAACTCCAGCCCAGTGAGAACCATCTTGGACTTCCAAACACCAGAACTGTAAGACAATACATGTGTGCTGTTTAAAGCCACAAAGTACGTGGTATTTTCTTACAAGTGCAATAGGAAACTAATGAAAACATATATAAAGGGTCTAAAAAGACATTATTTTTAATCCACTAATCATTCGAGTCAGGCTTCTTTCAATCAGTGTGATGCTTTGGAAATTTATCCATGTTGCTGTGGGTATCAGTACTTCATTCCATTTATTGCTAAGGTAGAATTCCATTTTCTCTGT
>NW_017733632.1:60872-62915 GCF_001890085.2 Hipposideros armiger
GTCTTCTAGAACAAGAGGTCTCTCTCAATTTATTTGGGTCTTCTTTTATTTATTGAATAAATGTTTTGCAATTTCCATCATATATATCTCGCATTTATTTTGTTAGATTTATACCTAACTACTCTATATTTTGGGTTGCTATTGTAAAAAAACACTTTTAAAATTTAAGTTAGGGTAGCGCCCACCATGTGGGGGTGCCTGCAGCTGGTGCTGCTCTGCTCACTGCCCTGGTTCCTGAGGGTGGTGGAACCCGTGTGCCCGGCACAAGCCCTCTCATGGCACCTCGACCCCTGTCACCCCGCCAGCGGCACTGATTTCAGTTGATTCTACATGGGGTGGTGAGTCTCAGCCCCGAGAACATTGACTCCTTCGACTACACCGGTGTAGCGGGCCAGGTGAATGTCATGTGGGTGTATGTGAACAGCTCCTCGGAAAACCTGGACTACCTGGTCCTCGTCGTGGTTTGCCAGCAGAGAGAGGTGCTGTCCTGGCAGGTTCCTCTGTTCTTCCAAGAACTATATTAGGGGAGCTAAAACTACCAGGATGTGAGCCACACCGTATGTTCCTCAGAAGCAACCAACGAAACAGGACCACTGGAGCTGCTGATATTTGTGTGCTTGTGCATGCTCAATCCAGCATCTTTCCTTACAGATCAGCAATCTAGAAGGAAAGTATCTACTTGGCATATTGTCTTAGCACCTCTGACCTCTCCTGCTCACAGTTGGGCAGCACGGCCTTATGTTTTCTGTGCAACAGGGAGGCAGGAGGGGACTGGTGCAGAGAGGAAGGGTGGTTGGCCTCATCAGTGTGTCTATTCTCCAGGATCTGTGCAAGGGCCCTGCCCTGTCTACAAGACAAGAGTGATGGGTGACTGGATACTTTTGTATTACTCACCAGTGCCACTCCTCTGAAGGAAGTTTTGTTTTTATTTTAAGGAAGACCTTAAGCTATTTTTTCCCCTTATTGCTATTTCAGTTTTCTCCTTCCAGGTTAGGAATGTGCGAGTAGGTAGAAAAAGATATGTTATGTGGCTTTGTTCTTTGTGCAAAAACTATTNAAATTTTCCAACAACACAGAACAATCCTTAATGTATATTCACCTAAGCACAGAATGTCAAAATATGTTATGCAAAAACAGAAAAAACTGTGGAGAAATAGAACCCAGTATTATAGTTGGAGCCTTCGAAACCTTTCTATCAGAAATGGAAAGATCCAGTCATCAAAATAATCAGTAAGGGCATAGTTGACTCAACAACGCCATCAAGCAACTGTATATAATTAACATCTATAGGATACTTCCACCATCAATAAGAGAATGTATATTCTTCTCAAATATACATGGAACATTCACCAAGACAGATCACACTGTGGGCCATAAAACACAGCTGAACAGAAATCATACAGTGTCTGTTCTCAGTCCACAATGGAATTAAACTAGAAATCAATAACAGAAGGAAAACTACAAAATCCCCCAAATACAATGGAGATTAAACAACACCCTTGCAAATATCATATGGATCAAAGAAAAACAATCTCAAGACAAATTAACCTCAAAAGAAATTACTAATATCAAAATAAAAGAGGGGAATCTCATGGATATTAAAGTATAAGAATGAAATACTATAAACAACCTTATGGCCGTAAATCTGATAACACAGATGAAATGCTCCAGTTCCTTAAAAGAAACATCTGCCAAACCCACACAAAGGAAATAGACAATTTGTGTAGGCCTATATCTATTAAGGAAATTGAATCAATAATTAATAGCCCTCCAAAACAAAAAGCACCAGACCCAGATGGGTTCATTGGTGAATTCTACCAAATATTTAAGGGAGAAATTATACCAATTCTCTATAACCTCTGTTAAAAGATAGAAGCATAGGATATACCTAACTCATACTATTTCCCTATTACCAAAATTGGAGAAAGACATTGTAAAAAAAAGAAAACTGTGGACCAATATATATTTTAATAAAATGAGTATAGAATAAAAACATGAGAAAACTATAAAATCTGTTAATTCTCTCAGGTACAGGAACAAGAT
>NW_017733632.1:65514-69090 GCF_001890085.2 Hipposideros armiger
GGGGCCCTCTGGTATCTCAAGCCAGCACTTAACCAACGCGCCACTCGGCCGGCCCATGTTCTACTTTTTAACTTAGGAATATTTCAGGGGTGTCAAGTCTCCAATTTATTGCTAAATAATGAAGTAGAATTTTCATTGGTTTTTCATCCCTGTTTGCCTATTTATCCATAGAATCTTCCTCTCAGATCTTCAACTAGAAGCTCAGTTTTATGCACACCCTCTAGCCAAATTTCTTGTTTTTTTGTTTTGTTTTGTTTTGTTTTAATCACTTAGTTCCTGAGAATGTGATGACTTAAGCAGATACTGAGTTTTCATTTGCATGATATTATAAGGCCTATAATTTGAAATAGCTTGTGCATGGCATTTCAATATATCAGAGAATGAAAGCAGGGCAAAATACACGTATGCCCCTCTGATAATCTAATGTAAGGGTTAGCACTTCACTTTTACTAACTCCCCCCAATGTCCATCTACGCTCATCATTCACATTCGCAATTGCTTAGCTTACCTTTCTGAGACGTATACTTACATATTTGTTGTAATGGGAAGTAATACTGGATTACAGTGCAAGGTATAAAGCCCTAGTTACCTGGAAAACTAATTGTGAACACTGGTGAAAAGCCTCACCTCCTTTCAATTGGATGAAGTACCACCTCTTTGATATAATGATGATATGTGAAACTAGGAAGACTTAAAATTTTCTACATAACGTTGGTTGGGTACATCAGTTTCTTCCTGATGGAGCCCACAACTTCAACTTCACTGAATAAAATTTTGCCATGGTTTCTGGCATATAACTGACCAATGTACCTATATTCCTGGGCAGTTAAATCTCTTAAACCTATGTTTGTGTTTTCATGACTATTTTAATGAGATGGTATGAGATATTAGAAAGCACATGTAACATATTTGAAGCTTCCATATCCTTTCAAAAATAGTAAAAATAAATAAATAAATAAATAAATTGAACATGATATAAAATCTATAATGATAATTTAGATTGTAAGAAATAGAAATACTCAGAGAGCTTATTTAAAAAAAATTTTTTTTAAAAAAAGTCTCTCTGGTAAACTGCAGACCTCAAACTTTGCTCTTGCTGACCTTCACCTCCTAAGTTTGCAGTAATGTATGTTACTCGAGCAATCTTGCACAAGGTAAAAAGACCTAATTTTCCCCTAAGCAATGAAAAAAACATTTTCTGACCATTTGAAATGTTGAAATACAAAAAAAAAACCACTACAAATTGTGAGGAAGATAGAAATAATCCAAAGTAAACACAGTTGATAAAATTTTTCCCATTATAAAGCAAAAGTATTGTAAAAAGCTTTAGAATCTTCCATTTCAGGGGGACAGGAAGGCAGCAGTTATCAAAGTTTANAAAAGCCCAATGTTTATTGAGAAATAGAAAAACACATCCTAAAATTCATAGGGAATCTCACAGGGTTCCGAATAGCCAAAACCATCTTGAAAAAGAAGAATGAAGCTATAGGACTCACACTGCCTGATTTTAAACTTACTACAAAGCTCTAGCAATCAAAACAGTGTGGTGCTGGAATGGAAAATGGTAGCATAGAGAGTTCAGAAATAAACTCTCACATATAAGGACTTCATTTTATTTTTTAATGTGCATCAAAAGACACTATCAACAGTAAAAAGGCAACTCTCTATACTTTTTAAGATCTGTATTTTCTAATGTGATACCTTCCTTTCATTCTTAATAGTTATAATTTCAATATTCCCTTTTATTTTCTCTGATAAGTTCACAGAGAGATGTAACAATATATTGCATTAAAAAACATTTACATTCAGAAATTTGCAGTAAGTTTCCCTTTTGTCTTTTATTTTTTCTGTGTTTAATTTCATTGATTTCTTCTCATCATTATTATTTTCCTTCCTTTGGATTTAGTTTGCTTTGTTTTCATTTCATTGTTGTGTTCCCTGGTGGAAGTGTTCCTCCCCCTCAGGGACAGAGATATTAATATCTAGGCCAGCAGAACATAAGGGCATGGGAACAGGAAGCAGACATCTTTCTAGCAGATCACTAGGGGTAACAGTGAATAGTGTCACTCCCATTTTCATCCCTGATTATTTGGACCCATGAATTCTGGCTATGGAAGAAACAGCGCCATAGATTGGACACTGATTTAAAGCATATACTACCTTCTGGAGAACCTTTCCTGGGCCTGCAAGGTATAGGCACCTAGTTGATGCTATAACTGAGTCTTTAGAAGGCATTCCACCATCCTATCAAAACAGCCGCTTCAGCCATGGGGAACCTGGTAAGATCAGTGAATTCAAAGAGCATAGGCCCACTGCCATAATCTGTTCATTGTGAATTGAGTTCCTTGACTGGAAGCAATGCTGTGTAGGATAACATGCCAGGGGATAAAGCATCTCATAAGTCCATGGGTGGTTATTTTGGCAGAAACACTGCATGCAGAGAAGGCAGATTCTGTATCAAGAGTAACTGACTATTCCAGTAAGAACAAACTGCTGTACCTTCCATGATGGAAGCTACCTAATCAACCTGCCACCAGATAGCTAGCTGATGATCCTTGGGAATAGTGTCATATTGGCGTTCAATGTTGGTCTCTGCTGCTAGCAAACTGGACCCTCATGGGGTGATGTGGGTTAGATTTTCATTTGCACCTTCTATAAGCCATTCTAAGGCTCTGTCAGGCTAGCAGTGTCTGTGTGGTGTGGTATTTGAAAGAACCAGTGGATACAATATCACAGTGATGTGGCCACTACTGCAAGTCCTTTGCTATAAAGTGAAGTACTTGAATTGATGAAATGTTATGGTGGATTCTACAATGGTAGATTAAACACTTCAGAAGCCTCAAATAGTGGAGTTGTCTGAGGCTTTATGGGCAGGACAGGAAAACTCATACCCAGAATATGGGCATATCCCAATCAAGATGAATGTCTGCTTTTTCCAGAGAGGTAGGAGAGGAGTCCAATATAATCAAATCTCTAGCCATAGCTAGTTGATATCCTAGAAAGATGGGACCATATCAAGGGTTTAATGTCGATCTATTAATGGCAAATTGGACATATACCAGCAGTAGTGATGACATCACTAGCCAGTGAGTGGGAAGTCCATTGGGTCCAAGAATAGCTACCATCCTACCACCATTACTAATGAATTCACTTTCCTATTGTGCCAGCAATGAAGTGGTTAATGACAGAAGCTGGCTGGTATCAACTAGCTGAGTCATTTTGTCTACTTGATTGCTTAGTGTCTCTTCTGGAGAGGTTGGTATCTTATGGTCTTCAATGGGCTACACAGTTATTTTGAATTCATGCCCACTCCTGAGCCTTTTGATCTCTTCTAATGCTGTATTTTTACTTCAAGTAATATGGACCATTGTTTTCCCTGTTGCCAAGAGTCATCCTAACATTGTGTCAGTACCATGTCCTGGAATTCTTTCTTCATTGTTAAATAATATACCCCAAGAAAGTTCTCCCATATTTATAAACACGTATTTATGTTTAAGGAGGGAGTGGGGTACTTGCTCAATCTCAGAGGATTAAAGGAAAGTGGTTGTTCAGGTTTTCTAGGGTACTGACCTATAT
>NW_017733632.1:71970-72930 GCF_001890085.2 Hipposideros armiger
CCCTCCATGCTAATCAGGCTGGAATAGCAAGGCAAAGCCTGTACTACAGGTATGTTTTTCATTGTCAAGATATAAACAAACACTAAGTATTTCTAATTTTCAGCACAAATCATTCAGTTATTCATTGACCAAAAATATTTTCATATTTATATAGCATCACTGAGGTTAACTATATTAAAAGGTAGAAGTGAGCAAGAACAAAATGACGCTTTATAAAACAAACTTCACAAAAATAGTCATTAGAATGAGCTTTGACTGGAAATTTTGACAAATACTTCAGTTAAAAATGCAAGTATTGATAATATCCTTACCATTTACCTCTAAACAATGCCATAACAAATTAACCTAGAGTAAATTGATAGTATTAAAGAGTTTTCAAAACCAATCAGTTGCTACCAATTTAAGAACCTGCCTCTGTGGTACAATTAATTAGGATGTTGTGCATCTGGCTGGGATTATTTTTACTGTTATAATCATAAAGATAGGTAATATGGATGCTCATATTATAATTAATAAATATGTATTAGCTCCCTGTTTAAGAGGACTTATGCTGATTACTTTTTCCAATGGATACAAATTATAAGTTCTTTTCAAGATATTTCATTTAACAAAATTCACTTGCTTTTAAAGAGATTTTGATGATATATTATTGTATTTGACTATGGAGAAAAAGCACTTCATTTTAGGAAATGATAATCATTATTAAATAATAGAATAATGAGTGTAATTATTAACATTTCAACAGGGCCTGTGCCCAGCACCATTCTAAATGTTTCACGTAGAGAGGGTGCCAAAAAAATTTTATCACAATTTTAAGAAAGAAAAAAACTGTATTAAAATTGTAATACTCAATATATACCAAAAATAAAAGATGAATACAAGTCATGTGTATACATTTTTGGTTCCCCTGGTATATTAACTGTATATTATACATATTTACTTGTCAAAACTTCACAATAG
>NW_017733633.1:0-1319 GCF_001890085.2 Hipposideros armiger
TCTCCCTTCCAGGATAACAGCCAGCATCGTTGCTTTTCAGGGCCTTGTGCTTGGCCGCGGAGGCGCCGGATTCGAGGCTCTGAAGTGCTCTGCTCATCACCGGACCTTCAGAGTGCATCTCAGAATGGGAGAAACAGGAGCTGGGGTGGGCAAGGAAGGGCAGCGAAGTCTGACAGAAGGTTCCCATTCATCCTCAGAAGCAACCAAGCCTGCTGACACCTCGATTTTGGATTTCCAGCCTCCAGGGCTGTGAGGACGCGTTTCTGTTGATTCAGCGCCCCCTAGCTTGTGGTTTGTTATGGCAGCTAGGTCTCATTGCATTCTCATCACGTTCTCATGCACCCGCACTACCCTCCCAGTTTCCCTGTAACCGGGCAAGCTCAGCACCCCCCAAGCCTTGTTTAACTTCTCCAACCCCCGTAACCTTTTCCTTCTACGGCAGTTAAGATAATTTCCATTCAGCAGGACTCTTGTTAATTGTTTACGTCCAGTATTGCCTTTTATTCCCCTGGCATCATTAGAGGAGCAAAGATTTTATTTCTGTGGTACTAAACTCAGACCCCCCCCCCCAACAAAAATACCTGGCTTAGTTCCTCCCTCCGTCAGATTTTTGTTGAAATACCAACTTTTTAGTGCAAGCTTCTCTGACCACCCTGTTTAAAAGGTCAACTCGTCCACCCCTCCCAAGTACCCCCAGCCCCCCTCACCTGCTGGAAACACGGCAGCTAAACAGACCGATGAGTTCTCGCTTCCCTGGAGCTTATACAAGGTGACATACTTGTTTGGACATAAAAGATATATCACATTCACTTCATTACCGATTTCATTTGCAGACGGTCCAATATGCAATCTGTCCTGGTTATTTTATTATGACTTTATATCAGTGTCCTTGAGCTGGACTTTACTCTCAAGGGCAAGAATCTTCTCTGGCCTTTTTTAGTAAACTTCTAATTTTAAAATCATTTTTAATTTACAGAAACATTTCCCCCACGAGTGCCATCTTACATTACCATGGCATGTTGGTCACAACTCATGACTTAATATTGATATATTACTATTAAATAAAGCCCATACATTTTTCAGATTTTCTTAGTTTTTTCCTAATGTTCTTTTTCTGTTCCAGGGTCCCAGCCAAGATACCACATTACAAGTAGTGGTCACGGGTCCTTACTCACTTTTTGGGTGTGACAGTTTTCAGGTTTCCCTTGGTTGTTTTGTGACCTTGATAGTTTTGAGGAGTACGGGTCAGATACTTTGTAGAATGGCCCTTTATATATATATATATATATATATATATATATATATATATATATATATAT
>NW_017733633.1:4547-5493 GCF_001890085.2 Hipposideros armiger
GCTTTTCTCCTGATTAGACTGGGGTTATTAGTTTTAAGAAAGAAGACCCCAGAGGTAAAGTGCTGTCCTCATCACATCCTATCCATGTATCAGGATACATGCTCTCCACACGATATTAACCTTGAAGTTGACCTTGAGCACCTGGCCTGGGTAGCATTCGTCAGGTTGCTCGAGTGTAAAGTTACTTCTTTCCTCTCCTTTCCTTATTGTGCTCTTTAGAAAGAAGTCCCTAGGTTTCATCTCCTTGAGGACAGAGTATCTACATAAATTATTTAAATTCTTCGGCACAGAGAGCTGTCTATTCTCCCCCATTTATTTATTTACTCAATCATTTATTTACATCAGTATGGACTCATGAATATTTTATACTTTGGGTTATAATCCAATACTACGTTATTTATTTTTTTGCTCAAATTGTTTCAGCTTTGCCCATTGAGAGCTCTTTCATTTGGTCCCTGTGTTCCTTTCGCATACCCCTACTATTGTGTATATGTGTGTTTTGGGTTTTGTTTTGTTTTATCTGTTTGTATTTTAAGCATTTCCTTACTTTCTGGCACTACAGATGCTTCCATTTCATCTTGGATCCTGCCAGAATCAGCCCTTGAATCCGCCATTTCTCCAAGGAGCCCTGGTTTTTACCGGAGAATAAATAGTACGTGGCGGCTGAGGTATTGTTAAGTCTAAGCCCTCTCAACTGACAGAGCGAGGAAATATATATGTGTAGATGTGTGTAATCCGTGCTCACACACATACTCATGCACACACACACACGTGCACACATGCATGTTTTATACATGTGTCTATATGTAATCATCTGTATCTATGTTAAGCTAAACATGCGTTCATACTGATATTTCCTGTTCTAATTCTCTACCACATGGATGATTCTAGCCTCCGCCCACTGCTTATCTCTAAAGTTCATTTCAACCATGAGAAACCAGGCTCC
>NW_017733633.1:8078-9908 GCF_001890085.2 Hipposideros armiger
GTCCGCTGGCCCTCAGATTTTAAATATTATTAGATGATTTCCTTGAAATTCTAATAAGCAGGTTGAAGTTTAAATTACAAGATCTCTAACAGAGTCAGAATCCAAATGGTGCAGGAGCCGGCAGACAACAATTGCCATGGCCGGATGGGTTTCAGGTTTGGTCTTTGCAAAGACAAAGCTCCCGTTGAGTGGTGGAGAGGAGATCTGGGGGAAGGAGGGAGAGCCCGTGGAGGGTTCTCATTACCCTGCTCATCATCCCTACGGCCAGGGAGGTGAGAAGGAAGGCAGCACAGCCCCACCTGGGCAACCGTGCAGCTGAGAATGACATTTTTGAATGAAGCACACACCTGATATTTGTGTCTCCTCTGGAGCAGGGTGGGGACAGAAAACAAAGATGAGGGAAGACGGAAATAAGCCCAGCTATGCATCCTCCTGCATTCAGAGAAAATTTAAAAGCACAAACACCACAGCAAAGCGTGGGCTCTTGGTAGCAAACAACTATGCCGTGATTTGAGCTAGAGAGAAGAGGTCTTGCTGAGGGGATTTGGGAGGCTAGGCTCATACCCCCCTCATTTTGTTTATGAAGACTTTTTAAAACTTTGAAGCCAGGAAAGTTCATTGAATCCACTCTCTCGGAGGCAGTAGAGCAAAGGGGTTATGAAGCCAGGATTTTAGGGTGAGGATTTCAGTCCTACTTGGGATAATTAATAATAAATGAAGTCTAAGCCCCATGTTTCTCATAGGGTTTCCGCAAGCATTTAAATGCGAACATACGTAAACATTAGCAGTGTGCCTAGTGCTTGTAAGTACCCAACAATTTGTAGCTATTTTTCTTAGGCCTCCTTGCACCTTGAGAAAGGAGACTCCAAGCAGCACCGGGATCTTCATTAGCCTTTGATCACTCTTAAGAGGAGCCATCGTTGAAGGACCGTCACCAGATTGGTTTCTTGCTGAAGTTTCAACATTTCCAGTTCCGTCTGGAGAACAGCTGGTCCCAATCTACTAAATAACCCCTTGGTACACTTGAAGACCGTTATTAAGATTCCCTTTGGCCATAAACATATGAAGAAGTGTTTAACATATGAAAAAAATGTTTAACCTCACCAGTAATCAAAGAAATCCAAATCAAAACAACAAAATGCAATTTTTACCTATCAATTTGGTAACTTTTTTTAATGATAGTACTCTATGCTGGTGAGAGTAGGGTAAGGCAGCAATTTTGTACATTGCTGGTGGGAGCATAAATTGGTACAATCTTTCTGGAAAGCAATTTGGCAATATGTTATCAAGACCCTGAAAATTGTCCTTACCCTTTAACCCATAATTCCACTTCTGGGAATCTATCTGAAGGAAATCATCAAAGAATCAGACAAAGATTTCTGCTCCATGGGACTTGTGATATAACACACAATATTTTGACGTATGGATAACTAAAAACTACACAGAAGTTCAGTGATGTCGTGACACATATTAAAAGTTATTAAAAGTCATGTTAACAAGGGATATTCAAGGACATGCAAAGTGGTCACCATTGAGGTGAAACGCAAACACACACAGCAGGATACAGAACACAACGCAGTAGGATTTTCATTACATAATTACGTATACACTTAGATTTTTATACGTGCATAGAAAAAGACAAGATGCAAATACAGCAAAATGGCAACAGTTCTTCTTAGAAGGTGATAGAATTATGGGTGGTTTTTAATTTTCTTCTTTATAATTTTATAATCAAAATGACTTTATAAATTTTCCACGCCACCTTATATACATTTCTAAGTATTGGGTTGTCGGGAAAGTCATGATGCATTTTTGCATTGAAAAACATAA
>NW_017733633.1:16333-17223 GCF_001890085.2 Hipposideros armiger
TACCACTGATTCACTGATTTGACTGATTTGGAAAATGGTAGCAGGCTGACACAGGCTGGCCCTCCCTCTTTGGGAAAACTCCATTGAATTATTAACTGAACATGTTGGCCTGGAAGACGGAGGGACCAGCGTGAAGACACAAGAAGACTGCTTGTTGGATGTGGCCCACCAGCTAAAACAGAACTATTAAGCCATTGGTCGAATTAATAAAATCCATACGAAACCAGAGTCTAGAAGAAGCTGGGCTCAATTCAAATTTCCATAAAAGCAGCTAACAGGACCAGGGAGTTGGCACTGAATTCTAGAAGTGTGCTGGCTTCTTGCCTTAAAGACGTCATTTTCAACACATTGGGACACAGGATAGAAAATCTGTGGGCTGGTAGATTCCAGAAGCTTTTATTAGAATCTTCTCAGGGATCTCTTTTCCACAGGGCCAGAAATTTACTTGTGAGACAGTAATCATAGCTGACTCTTTAAAATGGAGAAAAAGCACAGGGAGGATGAGTGTGTCTCTGCTCAGGCTAAAATGGAGTCACTGGAGGGGACACAAGCAAGTGGGGCTCAAATTTACATTTGAGTGCGAATAGCTGTGCGATCAGGGGCAAGGGAGAGGAGAGACGGAGCTCCTCACGGAGAAGTCAGTTAAATATTTGTGTGTTCAGAACCCACCGGGGCATGCTTTAGAAGCAGCAACGTGCACGCGTAGATGGGTGCACGCGCGCATGCACACACACAGACACACACACACACACAGACACACACACACACACACACACACACACACACACACACGACACAGACAGAGACGTGCAGGGCTTTGGAAGAGGTGTGTCCCATTATCCAGCCCATGTTAAAATAAAGCCCACGCCTCCCTGTGACCCTGGTTTAAA
>NW_017733634.1:0-1302 GCF_001890085.2 Hipposideros armiger
TGGAGAGGCCAAGTTAGATCAGAACTGGTTTTGTCCCCCAAATGATGTTCACTTCTAGGGGAGCAATTGCAGTGCAGTGGTGAGGCAGAAGGCTGACTGCAGCTGACTGAGAACAACCTGGGGGATGAAAAATTGAAGACAGCAAATATAGATAAGTTCTAAAGAACGTTTGACAATCTTAGGGAGGAAGGAAAGGGAGTGGTAATTACAGGAGGAATTGGGGGTTAAGAGAAAGCTTTTTAAAACAGTGAAGACTTGGGTGTGCTTAAATCCTGATGGGAAGATACAATGGTGAGAGGTTTAAAATGGCCCAGAGATGAAGAGCGTTGTCCTTGGGAAAGAGGGAACTCATTCATCGCTCAATATTTGAATGAGTGCCTTCTCTGTGCCAGGTACTGTTGGAGGCAGTGGTATACAGCACTGAAAACTCTCTGTCCTCGTGGAAGTTACATTGTAGTCACAGGAAAAAATCAATATGCAAAATATTAAGTAAAATGCTTAGTTTATTAGGTGGTAAAAAGTAAAAAGAGGAAGGGGGTACAGTTTTAAAATTTTCTTCAGGAAAAGCTGCACTAAAAAGGCATTTGAGTGAAGTCTTGAAGTGAAGAAGCAAATTACATGGTTATTTAGAAGTAAAAAGTTTGAAGAAGCTTCTCTGGAGGCCAGGAGAGGATCAGGGAACCAGAAGGATTGTTGTATAGTGATGAGGGTCAGTTGAGGTTGAGGACATTCAGTTTAATGTCTGCTCAGCTGTGTGATTTTTAAAAATCCTTCCAGCAGTAGCTAAATCTAGTTTCAGATAAGGTGGCAGTTTTGTGCACCCAGGGTTGGGGTCTGGCCATGTGGGTGCAGTGGGACAAAGGTAAGAATTTATGGCGAGAGACTGGCTGAAGTGATAACCATAAACTCTCTGTTGAATAAGGAAAGGAAGTAGCGACGGGAAGCAGCTGACAGGGAGGAAGAATAACTGTGTCTGTTGTCTGTCTATAAAGGGGGTCTCTGCTGAACTGATCCATGAAATCAGAGGGAACCAGCTCAGCCTCTTCATTCCCTCTTTAGTTGACTAAATATGAAATTAGGCTAGTGAGAGGTAAAGTGAGATTTTTAACTTCGCCGAGTTCAATATTTCTTAGATTGCTAGAAACTGCTTTTAAATTTTGTGCACTCTGGTACCAATGTTGAAGGAGACTAATAAAAAAAATAGTAGTAGTGTGGAAAGCTTTGTTTGTCTAAAAATAGTCATTGAGAGGGGATGGGATGGTCCAAACTTCTGTCACAGCTTTCATCCAGGGCAAAGATCAA
>NW_017733634.1:5870-6827 GCF_001890085.2 Hipposideros armiger
TCATCAGTGTTTAGACTATAGGATTACCAGCTTTTAAACTTTTTTTTTCTAGATATTGCAAAGTTCCGTAGTCATCTGAAGTTCTATCAGTACATTTCACACTCATTCCAGCATACGGGGGCCAAAATATTGTACATGCAATATTTAGTAACCGGCAACAACCACCACCATAGCCTTAAGTACTGATATACTTATATATTTCCTTTTATACTGTTTTTCTTAAGGAGGAAGAAATGTGTTCATGCTTGTTTTTCTTTTTCTAGTTTTACTTCTTAGTAAAAGTTTTTATAACTTTTGCATATCAAATGTTACTAATTTTGAAGCAGCATGGTGGGCATTTGGGATTTTATTCTACTGCTCTTGCTGATTTTCAGCACATTTGAATATTTTCATAATACAGTTTTTAAAGTTCTTGCAATTAATATTTTATGCAGTCTACAAAATTGGGAAAATAATAAGCATATGGAAGAACTCAATAGCACTATTAAGCACTGTGACTGTAATTTACATTTATAGACCTCACCTAACTATGGAATACACATTTTATTAAGAGTACATGTTCTCCAAGATAGGCCATGTTTTGAGCAATAAAATATGTCTGAATACATTTCAAATGATCAAAATCTTATAAAATATATTCTCTGACAGTGGAATTAAATTAGAAAAATAATAACATCTATGATAGCACTAAATATTTTTAAATTAACACACTTTTAAGTAATTTTTAAGTACAAATGTCACAGAAATCAATATTTTGGATTGATTGATTTTAAAAATACAGCATATCAAAATTTATAGTATGCATCTAAAGCAGTGAGTGCCTAGAGTAAAATTTATAACTTTAAATCCTTATATTAGAAATGAAGGTTTAAAATGAATGATGTAAGTTTCCACTTTAGGATGCTAGAAAGAGGCAAGCAAATCAGACCAAAATAATACCAAAATAAATATAAAAAA
>NW_017733634.1:7913-10693 GCF_001890085.2 Hipposideros armiger
CTTACCTTTCTGTTTTAGAATGGGTTTCCATGTGCCACCGTTCTCTTCCATTTCCCACTTGCACCTTCATGTTCTGGCACCAGTCGATCAGCTTGGCTTTTTTTCAAAATTGGTTTATAGAGTGAATTCCTATTGGTTTATCACAGTAAGTGTTATTATTGTAATAGCAGCATACAACAATATTTAAATATTTGCCCTTTTGGTTGTAGTTTTTCTTTTATTAGCAATAACTCTCACAGGCTTGATCGTGTGTTTTAACATATTAGTTGCACATATCCAAGCTAATATGTTTAATTTGGATGACTTTCCAGCTTATCAGATATGCAGAAAAAGAAGGTATTGCTAAGTCTCACCATTACAAGCAGAGGATATGCTATAGAAGAAACATGGCATAAATAGTTCAGAATCCAGAATCGAATCTGGATTCAAATTTTGGCTTCATTAGTTACTTGAGGGGCCATGTGCAAGTTACTTAAACTTTTTAAGGCCCAGATTCTTTATCTATTACCTGCATATAGGTAATAGTGCCTACCTCTAGAGTTGAGAAGAGGATTGATAAAATAATTTACATGTAAAGCACTTAAAACTGTACCTTGCAAATAGTTAAGTACTCAGTAAGTGTTATCTGCTGCCTCTATCATCAACATCATTGCAGAAACTCAGTTTTTGGAATTTCTGATAGTTTACACTCCTTAGAGAAGGGTTGCAGTAGTAGTATCATCTACCAGATATGAGGCTGAAGCTTTGAGCCTAAAAAATTGCAAAATTTTGCTTTGCTAGGACAAAAGTNAGAAAAAATATGTCATGACGTTCCGACAACCCAATATTTGTCCCATTTGTTTTTTTGTTGCCCTGTTTCTTCTTTCCTGCCTTATTATGGTTGAGCAAATCTATTTTTTTTTAGTATTCCACTTTATGTCTTGCCTTTTTAGGTATTCCCCTTCAAAAATTTTAAAATGGTTGCTCTAGAGAGATTAAAATGCACATCCTGTAATTATCACACCCTATTTAGAGCTAATATTGTGTCAATTTATGTAAACTCTGACAAACTTTACAACACTTTTTTATGGTTGTCATATATATTTCATCTACATACTTTACAACCCCATAATACTGTTAAAATTATTGCTTTTAAGTCATCTATGTCTTTTAAGGAAATTGAAAGATAAAACAGCCTTTTATACTTACCTACATTTTGAGGATCTTGGGAGTACCTTAAAAGAAAACAAGTGAGATACAGTCTGGCTTGAAGTAACTTATACTTTTTTTGACAAAATTGTACTGGCCTCATCATGGAAGTCCAGTGCCTCACCGGCTCAAGCCTGACTTAGAAGAATAAACATTAGCAACAGTTTTATAAGCCTTATTGTAACGTCTACCTTCTGTAGATTTTCTCACTTTTTCCCCCTTGAAACACTTGATTACAACATTCAAAAACAAAAGAGGTCTGAAGTTTGGCATTGTGCTTTGAAGATGCTAGGTTACCAAATTTTTCTAATGGGGGGCATATTCCAATCTGAAGGTCATAAAGCAGTCAGACAATAAAGATGCTAAGGCAGATAGAGTTTAGAAGCCAAAATAATTATATGAACATTTAGCTAGTCAGGGCTAGGCTGACATGACGGGCTATAATATCCCTAATTTGGGCTCAAAGGCAAACAGCATTTTACTGTCTTTTCTTTAATTCAAAGAAATCGTATGATTAGAATTAGACCTCAGTAGGATCAGGTGTCCTAAATAGTCTCTTGATAATACCTTGTAACAGCTATTCAAAGTCAGCCTATGTATGATATTTTGTGATAGGTTGAACTTTCATTTCAGTTGTTGATAAGCAAACTTCTCAGTAACTTAGAGCTATTGAATGTGTCTTTAAATGTTTACCCATTTTATATGACTTTGACTAGGAACCTAAAAGTTAAGATTTATAACAGTTTAGTGAATTTAATGTCTCCTATAGTCTAATGTAGTTTCTTTCCTGTTTTATAGTTGAGAACATGGTTGCTGTTGGAAAAACTATTCTTGAAAGGAATAATTTCACTGACTTAAAAAATGTAAGGTAAGTATACTTCCAGATAGAAACCAATATTCACAATTGGTTTTTCTGAAATGTTATTTCCTCATGGAAAATAAAAGCAAAGGTGGCAGAGTTCATGATTTAAATGAAATTTCCTGAAAGTGAGCATATAATTCATTGGTAGTATAAATTTAATAAAGAAAACTTCTTCATCATATGTCTCAACATCTAATAATCACCACTTATAATTTGGACAGCAATACTCAAGCAATGGGTAGGTAAAATAGTTACAAGTCCACTTTGCTCAATATGTGCATTCCTAAAAAATTGTGTGTAAATTGAATTTCTTTAGAAAATATTTTATGTGATTTAAAAAATACGTTATTCTAGCATGACATTAACTTGAATTGGTTGCCTGCTGAACTGAAGCCTGGCATTTGTCTAAGTTTGAGCAAAAGCACAAAATGTTCAATTTGACAATTGTGTTTTTTTTTTCAAATACTTCTGACTTTGCCTTGTGTGACCAAAGCAGTATCGAGGCAGCTATAGTGGAGATTACTTCTAATGCCTCTGAACTGGCATTCACAGAGAACTGAATTCTAATGCTATTCCTGCTGTTTGCTGTGTACAGTGCATATACTGGCTGTATTACTTTAGACAAGTCTTTTAACCTCTCTGAGATAATTCCTGCTCTGCCTACTTGTAGGCTCAAATGAGACTGTGTGTGTGAAGATCCTCTGAAAACTGTTAAGCAGCATCCATGAGT
>NW_017733634.1:12636-13330 GCF_001890085.2 Hipposideros armiger
AAAGTGATTAGACCTAGCTTTTATCATGAAAAGGTCCTGGTTTGAAAGTAGAGATAGATAGTCTTGGATGAGAGAATTTATTTTAATAACACAATGTTAATATTATTGGTATATTATTTTATGAGACATATTTCTTTAGGAATTGTCTTTTGTTGCTAACCTACACTAGCAATAGTGAATGTGAGTGAAGAGTAGGTACTGAAAGCTAGCCGTACCTTGTGCCAGTGTATATTAGTACTATGTACATGAATATAGTGAACATGAGGAGTAAAGTATTGATGTTAGAAATAGGCTGAGATAGCTAGTTTTCATTCTGATTTTTTGGCTTGATATTAAACATAGTTTTAAGTAATGAAATACTAATTGCAATATTTGGTTATAATATCTGGAATCAATATTGTTTAGTTCATTCATTCACTTATTCATTCAACAAACATTTGCTGAGCATTTAAAGTGTATCAGACACTGCCAGGATTAGGAAATATAGACGTGAAAAAGGACAGTCTGCCTTCAATTGCTAGTACAAGGGTCAGACAAAACCAGTGATTACATTATAGTGTGTTAAAAGTTCTGTTTTATCTACAGAAGAGGCCGTGAAGAGGGAAACACTTTTGAGAGCAGGTGGTAGTACAACTGAGTATTTAAGACTCTTATGTTAGGCAGGTAGACAGTGGAAATTGTCTCTCTTGGCTGA
>NW_017733635.1:0-5336 GCF_001890085.2 Hipposideros armiger
ATTTCTCTGTTGATGCATGAATGGGTATTCCAGATTTTGCTGTGAACATGAGTGTGCATGTCTCCTGGGCACAAGGCAAGAAATTCCCCAGAGAGGACAGTCAGGAGGGACGGCTAGGCTACAGGGGTGGGTACTTTAACCACAGTAGTTAAGATGCTGTGCATTTGATTTCTGAAGTGCTTGTGCCAATTTACCCTTTTACCAGGAGTGTGTAAGACTTTATGTGGCTGATGTGATTGTTCTGAAAGTAAACCAAACTCAGTGTCATTAGAGGGATTAAGAGTTGGAAGTCAGGTCTTTGGTTGCAGAATCACTCAGGTATTTTCTGTCCAGACCATTCATGACTTCCTTTCCTTTCCTTTTATTCTGTATACCTGTCATCCTTTTAACATATACACCCAGATAATGCTTCCTGATAGCATAACCACACAGTATTATTTTGTATGTTTGAGATATCTGATAATGAGAATAAAGGAAGGAGGGGAGGAAAGAAGGAAGAAAATAAAAATCACAAAAGAGAATAAGAGAGCAGGTAGCGAGGAATTGGAAACGGCGAGTACAGATAACTTTTTCCAAGTGCAAGGAAATAGGGATGGAGGCGAATAGAAACTTAAGAGAGCTTCATTAGTTATGTGTTACTGTGCAACAAACTACCCCAAAATTTAGATCTTAAAACAACAAACATCTTTTACCTCAAAGAGATAATACAAAGTCAAGCAAAATGGAGCAGTTGCTGATGAGAGACACTGGGTGAAGAGAAGGATTTTACAAGATGGAATAAGTAATAGGTCGTTGGTATGCCGATGAAAATGACTTTGTTAGTCAGGGTCCTCCAAGAAGCAGATCCCAAGATGGGATTAAGCTCAGCAGTATTTTATCAGGAGAAACACCTGTCAGAGACTACAGAGAAGGAGCCAGAAAACGCTGGGAGAGCCAGCAGATGGAGACGCCAGTCTGATGGTCAGGAGAGAAGGTTCGTCAGCCGTGTCTCAGGTCCCTGCCGGGCAATCTCAGTGAAGTGGAGCAAGGCCCTGGGAGAGTCCTCGAGCCACACTGGCCACCAGAGGAGCCCCTGTGTCCCAGGAATGGCCTGCCTCGGTGTCCCTCCTGTGACCAGTTATTGTCTGGGAACAGCCCCTGGGAAGCAGGGCCCCTGCACAAATGCTGCCATGGATTTCAGAGCACAGGAGTGGGGACCTGGTGGCTTACCTGGGGGATGTGACCCAAATCTTCCTACTGAGGGGCCTGGGACCTTGGAACTCAAACCCTTCTCAGACTCCCTTGCTCTACGTGTCCCTTCACAGTTACAGGGAACAAGAGGGAACTACAAGGTGCCCAGGTCTATTACTCAGGTCCCCACATATTCCTTCTGCCCCCATTAAGTGACAGCAGCCTCCCCCTCCCCCGCCCCAGTACATGAGGGTTCATTACTCCTGACTCAAGAAGAGGGAACTCGTCTGCTCACCTGCTCATCTCTAGGCACGTGGAACCCACACTTCCTTGGTGACAAACAATGTAAGTTCGATGGGACCCTTGTCATGTCCCCTTGTAAGAGTGCCCCCCACTTTGGGAACTTGGACCTCCTACCCTTGAGAGCCCAAGTTGTAGAGACAGGAAGTGCAACATCTCCCAGGGGTGACTCCAAGTGATGGTGACCAGGGCCACACCTGCTTCCACCCCCTGGTCCTGGACCCACGTTCTCTTCCTGTTGAGAACTCGGCACCACAGAGTCTCTGATTCAGTAAATATTCTGTGACCTGAGATGTCACCTCATCCCTTCAGGGCGTGTCCTCAAAGCTGGCACTTCACTGGCACCTTCGGAAAGCCTGTCCCATGCTCTGTGTGGCCAGCAGCCCCCAGGTGGTGCAGATGTGACGTGACCAATGGACCCCATGGTCACAGCCCAGCCTGCACCTCCTTTATGTGAAGTGGGTCCCCTGGTCAGATGCTGTGCCAAGAGCAGTTCCAAGACTGGATCAGGCATTTCGAAGCCCCCAGATGGTGGTGCCGGCTGACGTTCTGAGGACAGGACAAGAAAACCCACACGTGGAATAGGTGTCTGTTCCTGTGGGGACGAACCTCTGACCTTCCAGGATGGAAGGGCTCACTGTAGTTAGCTTGTCACTTGGTGGTTAGTTAGTCACCTACAGAAATAGTGCCAAATAAGGGCCTGGTATTGGTCTAATGCTGACATTTGTGTCAGAGGTGGCAGCAGCTGGGACAGGCTTGGTACGTGGGAGTCAATGCTCCCCCACCTCTGCCATTGTGGTCACTCCATTCATGAGCCCACTCTGCCGGTCCTGGGCTGACCAGTGATGAAGGCCGCCTGAGGTCAGTTTGTCTGATGGCTGTCAGAGCCTCTTCAGAGGGATGCTTTCTAGTGGGTGTTAACATATGATTCAGACTTAACCACAGATGGACCATTTCCACCTCATGATGGGTGGCTGTTGGGCCTGTCCAATGTATGACTTACTGGGTTATGCAGACCCCAATTCCTGTGGACATTTATAATCACATGGCTGCTTGGTGTCCCAGGGTCAAGCATTCTGTCTTATCAGTGCCCAGTAACACACCCAGAGTTCCTTCCAAAAGGGGTCCATCCCTGCTGTGGGTGGCATGGCCTTCCTCCAGAGCCCAGGGGCTGGCACTGTGCTCCTCCCACTGTGCCTGGCTCAGCCCCAAGCTGCATGTCCTCCCACCACTGTTACCTCCAACACCACGGGGTCTGATGAATGATGGCTGATGCAACAGGGCCTGGATCTGCTGCAGTGTCCTTCCAGATCCAGGTCTCGCTAAAAGCTGGCACCCTTCTATGTCACCCAGAGTGTGGGCCCAACAATATACCAGGTGTGGAATGTGTGTGTGAGAATCTACAAGGGCCTCCCAGGCAGCGTGCTTCCTTCTCTGCAGCAAGGGATGCAGGTTGCAGCGGTGTGTCCTCCTTTAGAGGGAAGATGGCTGCATGGCCCTCCCCGCTGGACCTCTAGGCCTGAACTGAGGCGGCCACTCCCTGAGTCTCTGCGAGGTTTAATTCTACCTCAGGAGTGTCCATGTTTACCAAGGCATCCAGCGTACTGTCCACCTCTTGCTGACGCCTCCCAATCTACATGACACTGTCAGTGACGTGAACTACAGTTGACCCTGGAACAATGAGGGTTTGAACTGCATGGGTCCATTTGTAAGAGGGTTGTTTTTAGTTGTCCAGTTCAGTTCAATTGACCCACTCACTTCAAAACCGAATTGTTCAAGGGCCAACTGGCAATTGGGAACCCGCGTGTGGGGAGGACTGACTTCAGTTATGGGCAGATTTTTCACTGCACAGGTGGTTGGTGCCACTAACCCTGGGTTGTTCAAGGCTCAACTGTCATGTCTGTGGGATGTGCAGGAGGCCCAGTCTCTTCAGACTGCATTACAGAGGGCAGGGAGGTCAAATCGCCCTGAGACAAATATAAGTAAATATTGTTCTTTCCACGTGCATGCTAATCATGTCACTTGCACTTCTCTTACTGGAATAAAAGGAACGCACTCCCACAGACCATGTACCTGCAGCCTCACCACTCCGCCCCAGCGGTGGTATCGCATCCAGCACGCAGCCGCCATCAGGACCGGACTTGGTGACGTCTCAGGTAATCTCATGCCTTTTTAGACCCCGTCAGGTTTCTGCAGGGACCGGTGCTGGATGAATGGAGATAATAGGCAATGCCAACATGGCCCCTGCTTCCATCAGGACTCTACTGGTGACACTCACCCTACAACACCTGGAAAACCCTCCCCAGGGCCGCCCCTGGGACACAGTATCATTTCTGACCTGGCCGGGATGGGGCAGTTTCAGAGGTTTCCTTCTGTCCTTCAGCACAATGAGAGACCCTGCTCCACAGACAGGGACCCAGGGTGAGGGCTCCTCCCACTGCCAAGGGCATCAATGCTGATCAGTACTTGGGAAATGGGGCGACAACCCCGGGTGGGTAATGGACCCAGTGGTCACACTGAGAGCCAGGCTTGTCCAGGACTCCACGTGTGACCTGGACCTGTAAGCCCCACTGTCATAGGGGACATGGTGATGCTGTGGGAATCCGGGTACTGATGGCAGCTCACACCCTGTGTGCAATGCTGCTCAACAGTCTGGTCATTTCTCTGTCCCCAGTGTCTAGTCATCTGAGTCCATGGCTTAGGTGCCTTTGCAGGAGGATGAGGGGACTGTCCCCACCTTATTCACCATGGTGTTCCAGGGGCCTTCCTCCTGGGGGTTTGGACACCTGTTCAGTCAATGGGCTCTGAGTCTGAAAATTGGCTCAGGTCTGGGTACTGAGCAAGGAATCATGACTTTTTCTTGGGCCAAACCCCTCAGTCTGCTGCTTCTCAGTCTGGCTTTTTTACTGTAGATACTAAGCATCTCACTTGTTGACTACCTATCTGCTATGATCTGAATGTGTCTCCCCAAATTCATAGGTTAGAATTCTGCCCCTAAAGGTGATAATATTAGGAGGTGGGGCCTTTGGCAGAGGAGGGACCCACAGGAATGGGATCAGTGCTCCTATGAAAGAGGCCTGAGAGAGAACCCTCACTCCCCGCTCTGTGACGGCACAGCTAGGAGGCTCCATCTGTGATAAAGCTGGCTCTCATCACACACGGAGCCTGCCAACACCTTGATCTTGATCCTCCAGAACTGTGAGAAATAAATTTCTATTGTTTATAAGTCACCCAGGTTATGGTATTTGTTACAACAGCCAATATGGTGTTCTGACCCAGGGACACCACCCCATCAGCCTTCACCACCACTCCCAGCAGGTCAGGCTTCCTCCTTTCTTCTTCCCTGGGGTTGTTTGGGCCTTGGGGGCTCCTGCTTTTGCTGGTTTACTTTTCACCTTTGGCCCCTTTCCCTTCAGGGCCCTTCTCCTCCCCTGATACCAAAGGGCTTAATTCTGGGCCACCCTTCCCTGGCCTCCCCGCCTGCCAAGGACCCAGCCCCCCCCAACCTTATGGATCCGGGGCGTCTCCAACCACCTTCCGAAGGGCGGTGGGGAAAGTGGTCCCTTTTGCCTCCCCTGTGGAAAATTAATTTCCGGTGGGTTCCCTGGCTTACCCAGAGACAACCCCCCCTCTTCCGTCTCTTTATCCCATCCCTTACCTCCTCCCGGGGGACTAAGTCACATCTACCTCGCTGAGACATCATTGTTTCCAGGCTATGAAGAGCCACCCAGCAGTAACTCTGCCCCATATCCTGGGGTACCTGATAAACCCATGTGCTGAGAAAGTGCCTCTAAGCCAGTGAATTTGTATTTATCCAGCCTGACATTCTGGGCACTTGGTCAAAACCCTAAAATCCAATCCCAGAG
>NW_017733635.1:5641-13756 GCF_001890085.2 Hipposideros armiger
TCGGATGCTGTGCCAAGAGCAGTTCCAAGACTGGATCAGGCGTTTCAAAGCCCCCACATGGTGGTGCTGGCTGACGTTCTGAGGACAGGAAAGGAAAACCCACAAGTAGAATAAGTGTCTGTTCCTGTGAGGATGAACCTCTGACCCTCCAGGGTGGAAGGGCTCACTGTAGTCAGCTTGTCACTTGGTGGCTAGTTGGTCACCTACAGAAATAGTGCCAAATAAGGGCCTGGTATTGGTCTAATGCTGACATTTAAATATTCAGAGGTGGCAGCAGCTGGGACAGGCTTGGTACATGGGAGTCAGTGCTGCTGGGTCAGATATAGCCCCACCTCTGCCATCATGGTCACTCCATTCATGTGCCCATCCCGCAGGTCCTGGGCTGACCAGTGATAAGGTTGGCTGAGGTCACTGTGTCTGCTTGGTTGTTCAGGGCCTCTTCAGGGGGAATGCTTTCTGGTGGGTGTTAACATGTGACTCAGACTTAACCACAGATGGACCATTTCCACCTCATGATGGACGGCTGCTGGGCCTGTCTAATGTACGACTTACTGGGTAATGCAGACCCTGATTAATATGGATGTTTGTAATCACATGGCTGCTCAGTGTCCAAGGTAAAACATTCTGTCTTATCAGGGACCTGTAACACCCAGAGTTCCTTCCAAAAGGGTCCCTCTCTGCTGTGGGTGGCATGGCCTTCCTCCAGAGCCCAGGGGCCAGCACTGTGCTCCTCCCACTGTGCCTGGTTCATACCCACGCTGCGTCTCTTCCCACCACTGATACCTCGAACACCACGGGGTCTGCTGGATGGAGCTGATGCAGGGCCTGGATCTGCTGCAGTGTCCTTCCAGGTCCAGGTCCCACTAAAAGCTGGCACCCTTCTATGTCACCCAGAGTGTGGGCCCAACAATATACCTGGTGTGGAATGTGTGTGTGAGAACCCACAAGGGCCTCCCAGGCAGTGTGCTTCCTTCTCTGCAGCGAGGGATGCAGGATGCTTCGTTGTGTTTTCCTTGCAGCGGTTCTCAACCTGTGGGTCGCGACCCCTTTAGGGGTCGAATGACCCTTTCAAAGGGGTCGCTGGGTACTTGTATGTAGGCATATCTGCATGTGGGCATGGATAGAGGAGCTAGAGGAGCAGTGTCTCGGTTCCTAAGATCATCGAAAATATGTGTTTTCCGATGGTCTTAGGCGACCCCTGTGAAAGGTTGAGAACCACTGCTTTAGAGGGAAGATGGCTNTTCTTTCTAAAGATCATTGCAATAAACTTCGGTATTTCCTTATTAAAAAATTAACCAGAGGGGAGACATCAAAGAAATGGCAGCAGTGAGATGGGCTCCCTGAGTTCTCCCCTGGAAATTACCACAAATTGAACAGCTATAACTCATCAGAGGAATCTCTTCTCATCACACAGAACAGCAAAGAGACTCGCACGAGGATATCCTGAAGGTGGGCAAATCGGGCGAGTGGGGGAAGAAAGAAGGCAGACGTGGGGAGATGCAGCCCACATCCGCGGCTGCAGAGACGTGGGGTCCCAGGAAGCTGACTGGAGATTATTACAGCAGCAAGGCGACAGGATCCCTCCCTACACGCCAGAGTCCTGCCGAGAGTTCAGCATAGAGCACGTTGGTGCCCAGCGTCTGAGGCAGAAGCCTCAGCTCAAAACTGCGGCTGGGCTCTCAGACAGAAAGCAAAAACAACTCCATAACTAGGACCCCACTTCCACCCTCCCTGAGCAACCCCACCCCTGCACTTTCATAGTTTAAACTAGTCCCTGAATGGAGGAGTGTCAGATTACAGAGGTGCATCAGCCCCCTGGAAATGGAAATAGCCAGCTTGCAGCTGTGATCTAGGGAAGAGGCTGCAAGGACTGTGTGACTGCCTACCCAGCCCACACCTTTCCTGCGAGGCTCTGGGCAGGGCACCTTATGCTGCTGAGTCACACACAGGAGCAAGCAAGGTGTGGCAGAGGCAGCACTGGACTTTCAGCAGCTTGGAAATCTCACGGAAAGAGTGCCCTAAAACCCAGTGGAAGAGTGCCCTAAAACCCATGAGAAGCCCACTTCCTGGCTGTGGTGCTCTCAGCACCATCTGTGCAGGCGAGAGCAGAAACAGCGCTGACCTTTTAAAAACTACCAACCACACCCCATAGCCCCACTCATCTAGAACTGCATCGCCAGGGCCACTCTGGGCGCCAGGTGGCTGGCTCTGCCTCCGCAGGATGCACAGGAGTTTTTGTACAGCAATAAAAAAACATTAACCAGGAATGGTTCATAAGTCACAGTCTGAAAAACATCAGTCTAGGAATTATGATCAGTTAAATATCTGGGCACACGCCACTGGTGTCAGAGAAGAACCTATGAGGAAGCCACCTTGGCTGCCTCCCTAAACCCACCCCCCAGATGTAACCCTTATCTTTAGTCTTGTGTTGACTATTCTCTAGAGATTCTGTGAAGATTTTGCAATAAGTATATATATATATATATATATATATATATATANTCTCATCACACACGGAGCCTGCCAACACCTTGATCTTGATCCTCCAGAACTGTGAGAAATAAATTTCTATTGTTTATAAGTCACCCAGGTTATGGTATTTGTTACAACAGCCAATATGGTGTTCTGACCCAGGGACACCACCCCATCAGCCTTCACCACCACTCCCAGCAGGTCAGGCTCCCTCCTCTGTTGCTCCTCTGGGTTGTTATGGTCATTGTGGCCTCTGGCTATTGCTGGTTAACTGTCACCATTTGGCCACTGTCCTTCAGGGCCATCCTCTCCTCATGATACTAATGAGCTGACTCTGGGACCACCTTTCCCTGTCATCCCAGCCTGCAGAGGACACAGCCTCCCCAAACTTAGTGATGCAGGGCCGTCTCCAGCACCTTCCTGATGGCCGTGGTGACAGGTGTGCCCTCTGGCTTCTCCTGTGGAACATAATTATCTGGTGGGTCTCTGGCCTCACACAGTGACACCCCCACTCCTTCAGTCTCTTTATCCATCCTCTACCATCCACCAGGGGGACTAAGTCACATCTACCTCACTGAGACATCATTGTTTCCAGGCTATGAAGAGCCACCCAGCAGTAACTCTGCCCCATATCCTGGGGTACCTGATAAACCCATGTGCTGAGAAAGTGCCTCTAAGCCAGTGAATTTGTATTTATCCAGCCTGACATTCTGGGCACTTGGTCAAAACCCTAAAATCCAATCCCAGAGTTGTTTCATGGGCTCTTACAGATATGTGCTGGCTAGTTCTTGCCATGTCCCATTGCATCATGGGTGAGGCTTCTGCAGCATCTCCCAGCACAATGGGAGAGCTAACCATTACTAGAGAAGGGGGAGCCCCCTCTGCATGCCCTACAGGTCCAGAGGGTGTCCCTCAGAATAACCCTCTCTCGGTTTGCAGAATCTGGGGTTCTCCCACCAGGGTCCTGATTGTCTTGTAACAGGACTGCCTTGGCTGAGTGTCCAACCATCTCTATAGGGTTCTGCGATTCTCATGTCTTCAAATGTCTTCAGCTGCCATCCATCTCCATCTGCCATCCTGCGCGTGAGATAAATGTGTGTCTGTGAGCCACTGCAGAGGCTCTCACACCAGCGTATGACGGTGTTAACAATCTTCAGATTCCCATTATCCTTCTCTAGGGCTGAGGCATCAACACAATGTGCAGTAATCAGCCACCTCCACTATATTTGTAGGCATGCCACCCGCCCTGTCCAGTTTGTTTCAAAGGCTTCTATCATCACACTTCCCATAGCATTCCCCCAAACCAGGACATTTTCTCAGGTCACAAGGAGTGACATCTAGTAGTTCAGCTGCCACCGGGTGTCCCACTTACCAATCTAGACAGCCTCCTCTTGGTCTTCAGGCAGTGGGCGTGATAGTCCCAAATGCCCGTCTTTTGGCAGAGTTGATTTCTTCTGAGAATTCTCTTCTTAGTTGTAGATGACCATCGTTTCTGTCTTCACATGGTCTTCCCTCTCCCCATGTGTGTCTGTGTCCTAACCTCCTGCTTATAAGGAGACCGGTCATATTGGGTTAGGGCCCTCACTAATGACCTTATTGTAATTTAATTTCCTCTTTAAGGACCCATCTCCAAATGCAGTTACAAGGTACTGGGGGTTAGGATTTCAGCATATAAATTTGGGGGACACGAAGGGCCCCTTTGACCCTTGTCCCTTGAATCACATCTATGAAGATGGCAAAAGGACTCTGCACATGTAATTAAGGTAAGAGATCTAAAGATAAAGAGATTTTCCTGGACTACCCAGGTGCACCCAATCTAATCCCATGAGCTGGTAAAAGAAGAGAAGTATCTCCAGCTAGAGGCAGAAGAAGAAATCAGAGAGGTTCTAAGCATGAGAAGGGTTTGGTGTACCAGTGCTGGCTCTGAGAGCCCACAGGCAAGGACAGAGGGAGGCCTCTAGGAGGAAAGGGGGGCCCTCAGCTGAAATCCAGCAAGGAAATGGGAACCTCAGGCCTACAACTGCAAGGAACTCAATTCAGGCAACAACCTGAAAGAACTTGGAAGCGGATCCTTCCCCAGAGCCTCCCACCAAGAACCCAATGGGTTAGCCAATGACACCTTGATTTCTGCCATGTGAAACCTGAGGCAGATGAACCATTTGAGCCTTGAGGCAGCCAAGACTTCTGACCTACAGAACTGAGACAATAAGTTTGTGTTGTTTTAAGCTGCTAAATGTGTGGTAATTTATTACAGTTAGCAATAGAAAATGAACAACAAACTGAAGAGTCAGCAACTTACAGAAAAGTATTAGAAATTAAATCTACAGGTGACTTTAACTTAGAATGAGCCAAATAATAAAATAAATAAAGTTACTAGAAAAATTAAAGGTTACTTGGGAAACGAACCAGGATTTCTTCAAAGTCCTGTTGAAGAATCAGAAAATTAGCAGAACGGCCTCCTGAGTTGGAGCTAAATTCTGAATGGTTGTCAGTAACTGTGACTGATTCCTCTCCTGACAAGTAAAAATCAACATCTGGGAGCCTGAATGCATAAATAGTACAAATACACCTCTCCTCTCCCGCTATCAACAAGAAAATAAATATATACAATCACAGCTACACTCAAAAGATTGTTGTGAAACTAACACAATGCCTGGCACAAAGTAAGATTTTAGTAATTGTTTATTATTATTATTATTACCTCATTTCATTTGATTGGCATATTCCTAAGAAGTAAACATTTTAATTTGCAAAAGTAAAAGATAATTTTCCATTTACTTAGCATATAACTTAACAGAGATTTCTCACACTGAGTCTGAGTTGATCCAAGATTTGTACCTGAGAAGCCTGAAGCCCAAAGAACACACCAGGTGGCTGAGTGCAGGACGTAGGTTTATTGAGACTTACTGACCAGGGAGAGCCTCCAGTGGTGGCCGGCAGGGCAGGTAGTGATCCACCCCAAAGTGGAGAAGAAGCCAGCTTATATAGATACCACAAAACAAAGAGCGTTCCCGTGGGAGAAATGACCTGGCAGGCCCTGCAGGCCTCCTCTCAGGCACCCAGCGTCCCAAGGAGCCGGGAGACCTTGACGGCTGACAGCATACAGAACTCGGCTGTCTGATAAGCAGCATTCCCATGGGGCTGAGAGACCTTGACTGCCTGCTAACTTATCTGCTAGCTTATCTGCCTGTGGGCCAGGTCCTTACAGAGATAGAGATAGTCCTATAGGGAGGAAAAGACAGTACTAAGATTTAAAAAGTCACAAATAAAAACACAGAAAAATATTAATAATAATATTTTCATGTTACATAAAATGTCACACCTGCTCTACCAATGAGATAAAGAGACTTCTAAAGCAAACATCTCAAACTCCAAGGACTTTGGCGCCAGGCAAGTAAAATAAACCGATGAGGTGAAGGGGTATAAAGATAATAGGGAGTGGTGGAAAATGTAACAACAGGACAGTATCCACCTTAATGGAAAGTATTTCAATTCACCTTCCTTTAAAAGACTGTGCTATTCAAACAAAACATGTTTGAGGGCCATCGTGCAATTTTTTTTGCTCCCTGCATTTCCTAGTTCTTTCTACTTTCCCAGGTTAGAACAATTAAGAGTACACCCTTAGAGGGTCGGCTGAGTGGCTCAGTTGGTTAAGAGTGCGAGCTCTGAGCAACAGGGTCGCCGGTTTGATTCCCACATGGGCCAGTGAGCTGCGCTCAAAGTGAGCTGCCATGGAGCTGCCAACAGGTGGCAGGATGGCTCATCTGGTGAGAGCACGTGCTCCTAACTAACAAGGTTGCCAGTTCAACTCTCCAACAAGGTTTCCAGTTTGACTCCTGCATGAGATGGTGGGCTACACCCACCCGCAACTAAGATTGAACACAGCACCTTGAGCTGAGTGGCCGTGAGTTGCCGACAGATGGCCAGATGGCGACTGAACTTAGAGCTGAGCTGGCTGCACCCTCCACAACTGAGATTAAAGGACAACAACTTGGCTGTTCCCCTTCTCCAATTCTCCAACACTGTTCCCCTTCCCCAATTCCCCAACACCGTTCTCCTTCTCCAATTCCCCAATAAAATCTTTGAAAAAGTAAAAAAGAGTACACCCTTAGAAGCTTTACTGTCAGAGGGAAGAAGACAGGGAGTNTCCTAAGATCATCGAAAATATGTGTTTTCCGATGGTCTTAGGCGACCCCTGTGAAAGGTTGAGAACCACTGCTTTAGAGGGAAGATGGCTGCATGGCCCTCCCTGCTGGACCTCTAGGTCTGAACTGAGGCGGCCACTCCCTGAGTCTCTGCGAGGTTTAATTCCACCTCTGGAGTGTCCATGTTTACCAAGGCGTCCAGCGTACTGTCCACCTCTTGCTCACGCCTCCCAATCTACATGACGCTGTCGGTAAGTGAGCTACAGTTGACCCTGGAACAACGAGGGTTTGAACTATGTGGGTCCACTTGTAAGACGGTTGTTTTCAGTTGTCCCGTTCAGTTCAATTGACTCACTCTATTCAAAACCGATTTGTTCAAGGGCCAACTGCCAGTTGGGAATCTGCGTGTGGGGGGACATACTTCAGTTACGGACAGATTTTTTACTGCACAGGTGGTCGGTGCCACTAACCCCAGGGTTGTTCAAGGGTCAACTGTCATGTCTATGGGATGTGCAGGAGGCCCGGTCTCTTAAGTCTGTGTTACAGAGGGCAGGGAGGTCAAATCGCCCTGAGGCAAATATAAATAAATATTCTTCCCTCCACGTGCATGCTAATCACGTCACCTCCACTTTTCGGATTGGAATAAAAGGAATGCACTCCCACAGTCCCACCCACATGCCCCGTGCCTGCGGCCTTGTCACTCTGCCCCAGCAGTGGTATTGCGTCCAGCATGCAGCCGCCATCAGGACCGGACTTGCTGATGTCTGAGGTAATCTCACGCCTTCTTTAGACCACGTCAGGTTTCTGCAGGGACCGGTGCTGGATGAATGGAGATAATAGGCAATGCCAACACGGTCCCTGCTTCTGTCATGTCTCTTCTGGTGGTGCTCACCCTACAACACCTGGAAAACCCTCCCCAGGACCGCCCTGGGACACAGTATCATTTCTGACCTGACCGGGATGGGGCAGTTTCAGAGGTTTCCCTCTTTCCTTTGGCACAATGAGAGACCCTGCTCCACAGACAGGGACCCAGGGTGAGGAATCCTCCCACTGCCAAGGGCATCAATGCTGGTCAGTGCTTGGGAAACGGGGTGACAACCCTGGGTGGGTAATGGACCCAGTGGTCACACTGAGAGCCAGGCTTGTCCAGGTCTCCACGTGTGACCTGGCACCTGTAAGCCCCGCTGTCATAGGGGACATGGTGATGCTGTGGGAATCCGGGTACTGATGGCAACTCACACCCTGTGTGCAATACTGCTCAGCAGTCTGGTCGTTTCTCTGTCCCCAGTGTCCAGTCATCCGAGTCAATGGCTTCGGTGCCTTTGTAGGAGGATGAGGGAACTGTCCCTGCCTTATTCACCACGGTGTTCCAGGGGTCTTCCTCCTGGGGGTTTGGACACCTCTTCAGTCAATGGGCTCTGAGTCTGAAAATTGGCTCAGGTCTGGGTACTGAGCAAGGAATCATGACTTTTTCTTGGGCCAAACCCCTCAGTCTGCT
>NW_017733635.1:15271-16593 GCF_001890085.2 Hipposideros armiger
CTTCTCCAATTCTCCAACACTGTTCCCCTTCCCCAATTCCCCAACACCGTTCTCCTTCTCCAATTCCCCAATAAAATCTTTGAAAAAGTAAAAAAGAGTACACCCTTAGAAGCTTTACTGTCAGAGGGAAGAAGACAGGGAGTAAAGAGAAGAAAGGAGGAAACCTAGGAGAGAGGAAGAAAACGGAGAGAAGAGCATGATGGCCTCAGAGTTACGGAGAACAGATGACTAAGGTGAGAGGCAATGGGGGAAGAATTGCCAATATTAGTCAAGGGCCTGCTCTAATCGAGGCTCTACTCTAGTCAAGACCATGTATTAGGGACTGTGGGGTGGATGGAGCCTCTGGGCTCACACATCTCTGAGGAAGACAAGGCACAAGTAGATTGCGTATTGAGATTGTTTTTGGAGCCAGGCAGGTATAGGTTAAAGTCCTGATTTTGCCACTGACCAGATGTACAGCCTTAGGCAACATTAATTAACTTCTCTAACTCTAAAGTCACCATTGGTAGCCATTGGGGTGATTCTTATACATAGAGAATATTTAAATAGCAATTAAAACAATGCAAAAGATGTCACAATACATGATTTATTATCAAATTAATTGTAAAGACAACAGTGACCCTGAGATTAAAGGGAAACATCTCTTTCAGGGAAATAAACATACAGTATAGATGTAGAGAACCTGACGGTTTCTTCAAAGGGCAAAGTCAAGAGAGGTGCTAGATCCCCATGGATCACTAGTCCTCATGGAGTTTGGCCTCAAAAAGTGAAGTTTAGATATATTATAGTACAGGCCAAGTTATTGTAATGAAGAAACCCCAAAAGACAGTGGCTTATTTATGATAGGAGTTTACGAGTTCAGACAATGAAGTTCATAAACTGATTCTAGAAAAAGTGCTACATACCTCACTGTTGCATATCACTACAGCCACCTTTGAAGTACTCCCCTTGGGAAGCTATGCACCGATGTCAACACGTAGTCCACCCTTCAAAGCAATTTTGGAACTTTTTCTGGAATGGCCATCAGAGCTGTCGTCGTATTACCCTTAATGTCCTGAATGTCATTAAAATGTCTTCCTTTCAATATTTCCTTTATCTTCAGGTAAAGAAAGAAGTCACTAGGGAAAGATCAGGTAAGTAGGGAGGGTGTTCCAATACAGTTATTTATTTACTAGCTAAAAGCTTCCTCACAGACAATGCCGTGTGAGCTGATACATTGTCGTGGTGCAAGAGCCATGAATTGTTGGCGAAAAGTTCAGGTCATCTAACCTTTTTAGCCTTTTTTTTTTTTTAAAGATTTTATTGGGGAATTGGGGAAAGAG
>NW_017733635.1:20972-21783 GCF_001890085.2 Hipposideros armiger
ATTTAATTTACCACATCGAAGGGAACCAGAATCCCCCCTTCTATTGTTTGTCTCCACAAGAATTCTCAGCATGAGACAGAAACACTGGTGTGGGATGACCGCCAAAACAGGCACCATGTTATCAAGGGTTTTTACCATCGTAGCCACTTACATGTACCTCATCTTCGAACAGAAGCACCTAAGAAGCAGCAATTGCACTGAGATGAACCAATGGAACAAGAATGTAACTATCCTGATAAAACAGCTCATCATCTGTTGGAGCTTGAATATTGTCTTCTTCCTATCTTTCATCACCATCATCATCAGCTGCTTGCTCATATACTCAGTCTACGCCCAGATATGCAGGGGCTTGGTGGTTTACATCATCTGGATCTTTTTCTATGAAACCATCAACATTGTAGTACAAGTCCTGACCAACAACAACACCGGCATTGCAGAGGTCAGGGTCATGACCTTGAGGATTTTGCAGTTTAGTGGGAGAAACTAAAATCACTGTTCAGGAATCACTTAGCCAATGATATGGGATGGTACAAAATTACACATTATCACAGATCAAGAAACTTGACTTTGTGTTCAGTTTAGAAACTGTCAGAGCAGCTTAAGTCAGGATAGAAGACAAATTGAGCAAACTTCTACTTCAAACATTCAATATTATGTTGTGTTTATTTAATAGTTTCTTGAGGCATAATTGACATATAACATCATGTAATGTTTAAAGTATATAATTTGACATAAGTATATTTTAGTGAAACCATCACCACAATTGAGTTCATGAACATATGTATTATCTCCAAAAGTTTCCTCATAATCC
>NW_017733636.1:0-5086 GCF_001890085.2 Hipposideros armiger
GTGGGGAAGGTGCTGATGAGGACAGCTTGGGAAATGGTGGGTCTGAGTTCCCCTGGGACATCCAAATAGACCTATCTACTCTGAAGTCATCTCCAGCAACGTAGAACTCAGAGAGAATCTGAGCCTTTCTTTTTGAAACAAAGCTTTGCTGGATATAGGAGTCTTGGTTAACAGTGGGTTTTTAAAAACACTTTCAATATATTATACTGCCATCTGGCCACCATTGTTTTTGCTGAGAAATCAGCTATTAATCTTATTAAGATTCCCTTATAAGCGACAAGTCACTTTTCTCTTGCTGCTTTCTACATTTTCTTCTTGTTTTTGACTTGAGCACTTTTACTGTGCAGTGTCTGTTTGCGGATCCTTTGTGTTTATCCTACTTGGAATTTGGCAGGCTTCCTATATGTAGGTTAGAGTCCTCAATAAGTTTGGGAAGTTTTCCCCCATCATTTCTTCAAATATTTTTTCTGTTCCTTTCTTTCTCTCCTTCCAACACTACCTCTATGTATGTTTTGGTTGGTATGTTTAATAATGTCGCATATTACTCTGAGGCTCTGCTTATTTGTCTTCATTTTTTTTTCCTCTTTAGATTACATAATCTCTGTCACGTACCTTCAAGTTCATTAACTCTTTCTTCTGCCATTTCAAATCTACTGTTGAGCCTCGCTAGTGAATTCCTCATTTCAGTTATTGTACTTTCAACTCAAGAATTTCCATTTGGTTCTTTCTTTATTTATTTTCTTATTTATTAATTTTTAAAAAGATTTTTATTGAGAATTGGGGGGATGGGAACAGTGCTGGAAACTGGGGGAACGGGAACAGACAAGTTGCTGTCATTTTGTTCTTCAGTCTAGTTGTGGAGGACGTTGTTTCACTGGCCCAAGTTGGCACCATCATTACTCTCTTCCCAGGTGAGGCGGATCAGTTGCCGGCTTCTGGACGGCCACTCACTGCCGCTCCTGGCCGTTCACGCTGGTTGCTGGCTACACACAGTAGCCCATGGCAACTCACTGCCACACGGGCTGCAGCCTATGCAGATGCCTGCAATTCACGGCAGCCCAGCTCCAGGTTGAGCTGTTGTTCAGCATCTTAGCTGTGGAGGGCAGTGTCATTGGCCCTCATATGTGGGATCCGAACTGAGGCCATCTGGCGTCCCAAGCCAGTTCTTAACCATCGCTCCACTTGGCCAGCCCTCTTTATTNCATAGGGGTCCCCCAAGGAGAGGAGCAGAGGTTCATGTGCTACAGGGAACACAGCGGGAACCACAGTGCACACGCTGTGCCCTCTGGTGAGCCTGGGGTGACCCTGGAGGGGTTCTGACCCTGAGAGGGCAAGGGGCCCGGGTCGGGGAGAGGAGGGCAGACCTGTGGTCTTGGGTGCCCAGGTCGTAATGAGGCCCTTTCTCAGGAAAGGCCCTGGTCATCAGAGTCGCTGCCCAACCATTCTGGGTGTCGCTGCTGCTCTTGTTGTCATCATCACTCTGTGTCCTTTGGTGCAAGAAGAGGACACCATCGGCTGCGGAGAACCCAGGTGAGAAACCTGGGCCGTGGGTGGGGGGCAGGCTCTGCCTGTCACATAGGGTCCCTCCCATCTCCCTCTGCACACACAGGCGTGGGGGTGACCAGACTGTGTAAGAGGAGCTGGACGTCGTGCACCTGTGAGGGGCATGGCAGCCACATCTGCATCTGACCCCTTAGCCCTGCCCAAAGCCAGGCCTGGGCCAGGGCCCTTGAGTGTTCAGCTGTGGCTTCCTCTTGCTCTGGTCAGGATTGGNCCAGCCTGTGTAAGAGGAGCTGGACGTCGTGCACCTGTGAGGGGAATGGCAGGCACATCTGCATCTGACCCCTTAGCCCTGCCCAAAGCCAGGCCTGGGCCAGGGCCCTTGAGTGTTCAGCTGTGGCTTCCTCTTGCTCTGGTCAGGATTGGGCAGCAGGGAGGGCCAAGGGTCCCTGTTGGAGTCATGTGCTCACTGTGAGGAGGGGCCCAGGTAATCATGGAATCAGAGGGAACCAGCAGTAAAGCATGTATGACCTGGTCGGGAGGAGTCAGGCACTGGGGAGGAACTCAGAGGAGAGGTGGTGCCTCTAGTCCTGTCCCGTCTACCCCAATTTCCCCATCCATCATGAGGAATCCAAGTGAGAGACCATGGGGCCCATCTAGGGTCCGTGGGTGGTGCCCGAGTCCTGCCTGTGACTTTCCCTTGGGAGGCCCCGCTTATAAGAGACACATGGGTCCATTTACAGCTCCTCAAACTCCTCCTCCAGGACCGTCTCCCAAGTTTTGTTCCTTCTGGGTCACTCCAGCCTGTACTCTCTCAGTTCCCATCACATGTCTCCATTTTTCCTGGAGTGTCTTTGTGGAAAATACGGGAGAGTAGGAGAGCAGACACCTCAGTCACCATTTGGGGGAGGGGGGCCAGCCCGGTCCAGGACAGCTGTGGTCACTGACCTGTCCTCCCCTAGGTGTTTCCTGTCCAGCCCTTGGAGTCTAGTCCCCGGGGCTGTTTGCAGTGGGCACTTGGTCTGTGCTCTGTGGCCTCCCCCTGCCCTGCCTGAGCCAGTGCCCTTCCTCCTGGTGGGCACTGCCCTGTAGAATTGGAGGACGGGTTGGTCAAAATGATTCCCCACAATCAGGCTGCTGGAGGTGAGAGGAAAAGAGGGACAGGAAGCTCTGTGTTTGGGCAAAGGACAAAGGCAGCGCTCGACACAGAGAAAGGGGTGAGCAGGGACTAGGGTTCTTCTGGTGTTGTCCCCACTTCTGTGTGACCATCGTGGGGGTTGGCGATTTGTCACCCTGGAACCTAATTTCCTCATCAGTCAGCCCTCAGTCCTGGGAAGACAGGGATGGTTTCTCACCCTGCCCAGAGCAAGAGGCTCCTCCACAATACGCCCAGAGCAGGGGCTGGGCAGGTCTGCAGCTGCTCCTGCTCTCACCTGGGTGGCCCCCAGGGAAATAGGGTGATAGTCCCTTGGGCAGAAATGGTTGTCCTGTCTGTCACTGAGAAGGAGTGTGACAGTCATGTACTGATTTCTCAAATATCCTACTTTATGTTTTCATGTCCACAACAAATGTTTCTGATGTCAGCTGGGTAACCCTAATTCGATTTCCTCCAATCCTGATCTTGCAATGCACATAAAGTGAAATAGGGATTTAAATGGGGAGCTCCGTGTCTAGGAGGGTTACATGTGGGAGGTGGGGGATGTTGGCAGTGACATTCCCAGGGTGCAGAGAGGGGCAGATACCACCTCAGGCTGAGGGGTCTCAAGAACCCCCTACTCTGTCCGCATTGAGCAGCCCATGGGCACTGAGGGAAGTGCCTGGTGAGTCCCTCCCAGGAAAGGGGCAGGAAGGCCTGGGCAGCCTCAGCCCAGCAGCAGCTCTTGGGGTGGAGCTGCAATTCCAGGGGCAAAGGCTCCAGGAAGAAGCAGGGGAGGCCAAGTGCAGCCTGAGAGCCTGGGTCTCTGAGAGCAGAGCCTGATCCAGGGTCAGGTGGGGACAGAGCCCCGTTATCTAGGCTGGGCCTGCTGGTCACCTCAGCTTCCTGATGAGCTTTCTGGTTAGGAGCTGTTGGTTCAGGGCTGGGGGAGGGGAGCAGACAGAGTTGCAGGGGAAGTCAGTGTCTGTGGCTGACGTGGCCAGTGCAATACACACTGGGCCTGTGGGCAGCTGCTTGTACAGGTAAGGAGGCCTGAGATCTAAGCAGAGGAGCTGTGTGCGGCCCCTCCCAGGCCTGGAGGACCAAGGCGCCATGACCTCTCAGGGGGCTCCCACGGAGTCGGGGGATGGGTCAGGGCTTGAGAGGAGGGGAGGGCACTGGGTGTCCACTCCTGGGCCTGGTCCTTTAGTCCTGAGGCCCTTTCACTCCCCTGCATGGTGGGTGGTGGAAGCAGGTACAGGTGGTGATGGTGCTGAAGTCATGGGAGGATTCCAGCAAGGCCTGGGAAAGTGGGGTGAGGGGAGAATCCAGGGGTGCATTACTTTCCTGAGCTTGAGGCAAGGCCTGAAACCTGGAGAGCCTGAGGGGGGAGTATCCCTGAGAAAACACAAGGTTTCCCCACCCAGTTGACTCCCATCTGTTGGTTATTTTTCTGTTACCTTCTTTTCCAGAACTCATGATGCTACAAGTCCAGAGCCAGCACCAGACAGCCCATAATGGCCCCGCAGCTGACCTTTCAGTCTCCTTGGTCAGCTCCCCACATCCTGAAGGGTCCTGGGAGAGGGATGGGTATGGGAGAGGCAGTGTGCTGGCGGTGGAGGGCTGCGCTGAGATGCCCTGTCCCCACCAACAAACCTCACCCCATCCTTGCTTACAGAGCAGCCACACCCCCTGGGTGCTCTCCTGCACCAACCCAAAACAGGGCCCCAAACCACACAGGGTTAATATAGTGGTTTAAGTCTGAATGCCAATTTCAAGGCAATGTCTTTATAAATCCCATTGTTACCACATCCCAGCTGCCCCAGCCTTGGTTTTGGTCCTGTCACCTCCTTCCTGGGTCACTGTAGTAACCACCTAACTTCTCTTTCTGCCTCCTGTTGAGTTCGTCTGGTATATTCCATTCATTCAGTGCTCATTCTGCAAACATCTACTGAGCATCTGCTATGCACCAGGCACTGAGCTCGGTACTAGAGATACACAGGTAAACCTTCCAGTGCGGAAGTTAGACAAATAAAGGAACAAATAAAAAACATGTTTTTGAAAAACAGTTTTTCAAGAAAAAGAAAACACATCACTATGCAACGTGATCAGTGCTGTGGAGGAAGTGGTGAGCGTCCTCAAGGTGTAACAACAAGATCTAACCCAGAATGAGAATCATAAGAGGCGTTTCTGGAGGAGGCAATTGTTGAACTTGTGTCTTGAAGGATGTGGGTGTTGACTGGGCAGGAAAGGGAGGAACTTCAGCCCCAGCAAAGTGGACAACATCCAGGGAAGCATAGAAACAGGTAAAAGCCATTTTGGAAACAGCAAGTTTGGTGCGGCTTGAGCAGAGGGGTAGGCTTGGCAGGGGCCAGAAAAGGAAGGACCCTACCTGCCACCTGCCACGTGTAAGTTTCTCTGGAAGGCAACGGGAGACCTGGAAGGGTCTTT
>NW_017733636.1:11387-14926 GCF_001890085.2 Hipposideros armiger
ACACACACACACACACACACACACACACACACACACATATATATATATATATATATATATATATATATATATATATATATATATATATATATACAGAGAGAGAGAGACAGAGAGATTGATTGATTTAGTTTAAGGAATTGGCTCAAGTGATGGTAGAGGCTGAAAACCTGTAGGGCAGGTAGGACACCAACTGGAAATGCGGAGAAGAGTTGGTGCTGAAGTTCACGCCTGAAGGCAGTCTGCTGTCACAGTTCCCGCCTCCTTGGGGGAGGTCAGGGTTTTCTTTTTTTCTATTTAGGACTTTATTCTGTTTAGGACTACCCACCCACATTAAGGGAGGGTAATCTGCTGTACTCAAGGTCTATTGATTTAAATATTAATCTCACCCAAAAAATACCTTCACTGAAACATCTAGAATGTTCTATGATGTTTCATCTGGGTGGCGTGGGCTAGCTAAGATGACTCGGAAAATGAACCTGCACATGAGACCATAGCCCACATGGCCAGTCCCTGTTCCTACTTCATTCTGCCTAAGAAGGGAGATACTGGGGTGTCATGTGGGTTGTGGTTCAGATTCCACACGGAGACAGGACCAAAGTGAATTAATCTAAGATTTTCAAAGATGAACTCAAAATCTACAAAGTCAGTAAGTGAATGTAAAAACCTCGGGAACCCAGTGAGAGTCTACATTTCTGGGAGCGAGAGGGTCCCTCCTGGGCCTCAAGGCAGAGGGGCTGCTGGGCTGCAGCCCTAAACAGAGTTGCCCTTTCCACCTGCAGGTCCCACAGCCTTACAGCCAACCTCAGTGATGTCACCTGAACTGGGAGTTTGGTTTTCTGCTCTTGGTTCTATATGAGCATTTGTGTGGGCCTGAAAGTGTGACACACAAGTTTCCTTGTACTATTTCTTTGATGGAATTTGACCTCCACCCTTGGTGGCTCTGACTTCCCTGCCTGGTCCCTGGAGGGAATGGAATGTCCTGACCACTTTTCAGTGTCTCCTTGTGTAGGAGGGTTCAGTAGACTTGGAGTTAGGGGCTCCCCCACTCTCACCTTCCTCTCTAATGCAGAGTCCTTTATGTTTTTTGTTAGGGAGCGGGGTTCTTTGAAGTCTGCTGAATATCACTATCTCATCTCCTGAAATAAAGGTGTATATGTACATAACATTAACTCTATGTGCACTGTAAGGTGGGAGGTTCCTAGATGCCAGGTTAGGACTTTGACTCTATTTACATGGAGGTAGGGGTGGGATGGGTGGTGGGTGGGGGCTGATGTCCAGAGTGGGAGCCACAGGCGTCCTTCAGCCTTTCTGATTGGCATGTGTTTTCCTGGAGTTTGGAGGAGTTTGCGCTCAAGGAGAAAGCCTTTGAAGAGGTGAGGAATATTCAGAGTGGGTGTGGGGAGGGGGAAGGATGAGGAAATAGGGAAAAAGCAGAGTGGGGCTGGGCAGGAGGTGAAGAGAGTCCAGGAGGAGAGGGGCCTGGCCTGATGGCTGCAGGTCTGGAGCCCAGAGCCTCGATGCCCAGAGTCTTGCAGCCTGTGAGGAACGGGGAGAGGCAGGACCTTCTATTGGCCAGAAAAAGAAGGATCCCTCCCCTGGAAACTACCACAAAGTTTCAACAGGAAGTCAGGACTAGAGAGGTGACAAGGGTCCCAGCTCCATCCAGAGTCCTCCCAGCTCTGTGGTTAGTCATTTTAAGGTGCCAGTTCACTTTCATCACCTATTTTCCAGGAAATTATTGGGCACACAGATACCACCTGCAGAAACCACTAAGGAACCAAAGAGAGAACCAAACCCATTAAGGAAGCCTTTATGAACTTGAGGTGAGGGAAAGCTCATTATAATAGTAAATCCTGGCCTCTGGGAGGAGATTGGATGCCATTTTGTGAACATGCCACACGTGAAGAAGTGTGAGCTGCTACAGCGCCTGTAGCAAAACTCCCATCATGCATGTGCAAAGATTTGAAAGGACAAAAACACAGAGGCTCCCAACTTTGGGGAACCACAGCTTTGGAAATTATTCCCTGTGGGCTCCTTATTTGTAGCAAATAAATCTTGCTTTGTGGGCTAACTACCCTTGGTGTGCTGTCTGATTCGTGACTCACCAAGAGGTGAACCCATTCTAAGTTCGGTCACAACAGGACCCCACCCTGACATGATAAATAAATTAGGATGGTCATGTCATTAATCAATACAAATGGATGGGAAATCTATGGAATTGTTAAAACGTTGTGATACGTGACATTTACATCCACAGACTTGTGTAGGACAGGGGTCCTAGTAAAATGGTTAGTAATGATGGACAGAGCTCCACTGTTAAGAATTCATTTTCAAGGAGACAAAGAGGAGATGAACACAGCTGCTGATCCTGGAGTGGCTCACTGTCTAATGGGGGGAGGATAAGATGGTAAGATGGGTTCAAGGCAGGGCACCTGGGTACCAGCGGGAGGTTCAAATCATGGGCTGACCAGCAGTTCTAAAACTTGCCTGCAGTGGAGTCACCCAGGGAGCTTTAAAAGGCAGAAGACCTGGGTCAAACCCAAGGGCACTAATTCAATGGCTTTGGCCGTGGCCTGGGCCTATGGAAGAACTCTCCAGCTGGTTCATAAGCAGCCGAGATTGAGGACCATGGGAGACATGTCCAGGGACCAGGAGATGTGTGTTGGGGATGAGGCACAGCTGTCAGTAGAAGGAGGCGCCCGGGATGGCGTTATTGTTATTATCAACATTATTACGGAGATGCTGTCCATATATTAACATTATTATGGAGATGCGGTTCATATATCACAGAATTCACCCCTTTAAAGTGTACAGTTGGGTGGTGTTTAGTATAACCCCAAGGCTGTGCCATCATCACCACTATCCAATTGGGATGACATGTTAGTATGTGCAAGTCTGAGGGGTGGGAAGGCAGAGGGGAGAGTAGCCTAGAGGAGGGAGAGGCTTAAGCAGTGGCATCCTGGTGGGACAGTCAGGAGATGGGGACCTACCAGACCGGGGCGACCATAGGAGTCCCCCAAGGAGAGGAGCAGAGGTTCATGTGCAACGGGGAACACAGCGGGAACCACAGTGCACACGCTGTGCCCTCTGGTGAGCCTGGAGTGACCCTGGAGGGGTTCTGACCCTGGTAATGCCAGGGTCCCGGGTCGGGGAGAGGAGGGCAGGCCTGTGGTCTGGGGTGCCCAGGTCGTAATGAGGCCCTTTCTCAGGAAAGGCCCTGGTCATCAGAGTCGCCGCCCAACCATTCTGGGTGTCGCTGTTGCTGCTCTTGTCATCATCACTCTGTGTCCTTTGGTGCAAGAAGAAGACACCATCGGCTGCGGAGAACCCAGGGGAGAAACCTGGGCCGTGGGTGGGGGGCGGGCTCTGCCTGTCACATAGGGTCCCTCCCATCTCCCTCTGCACAGACAGGCGTGGGGGTGACCAGCCTGTGTAAGAGGAGCTGGACGTCGTGCACCTGTGAGGGGAATGGCAGGCACATCTGCATCTGACCCCTTAGCCCTGCCCAAAGCCAGGCCTGGGCCAGGGCCCTTGAGTGT
>NW_017733636.1:15558-57954 GCF_001890085.2 Hipposideros armiger
CTTGGTCTGTGCTCTGTGGCCTCCCCCTGCCCTGCCTGAGCCAGTGCCCTTCCTCCTGGTGGGCACTGCCCTGTAGAATTGGAGGACGGGTTGGTCAAAATGATTCCCCACAATCAGGCTGCTGGAGGTGAGAGGAAAAGAGGGACAGGAAGCTCTGTGTTTAGGCAAAGAACAAACGCAGCGCCCGACACAGAGAAAGGGCTGAACAGGGACTAGGGTTCTTCAGGTGTTGCCTCCACTTCTGTGTGACCATCTTGGGAGTTGGCGATTTCTCACCCTGGCACCTAATTTCCTCATCAGTCAGCCCTCAGTCCTGGGCAGACAGGGACGGTTTCTCACCCTGCCCAGAGCAAGAGGCTCCTCCACGTTGTGCCCAAAGCAGGGGCTGGGCAGGTCTGTAGCTGCTCCTGCTCTCACCTGGGTGGCCCCCAGGGGAATAGGGTGATAGTCCCTTGGGCAGAAATGGTTGTCCTGTCTGCACTGGGAAGGAGTGTGACAGTCATATGCTAATTTCTCAAATATCTTACTTTACGTTTTCATGTCCACAACAAATGTTTCTGATTTCAGCTGGGTAACCCTAATTCGATTTCCTGCAATCCTGATCTTGCAATGCACGTAAAGTGAAACAGGGATTTAAATGGGGAGCTCCCTGTCTAGGGGGGTTACATGTGGGAGGTGGGGGATGTTGGCAGTGACATATCCAGGGTACAGAGAGGGGCACATACCACCTCAGGCTGAGGGGTCTCAAGAACCCCCTACTCTGTCCACATTGAGCAGTCCATGGGCATTGAGGGCAGTGCCTGGTGAGTCCCCCCCAGGAAAGGGGCAGGAAGGCCTGGGTAGCCTCAGTCCAGCAGCAGCTCTTGGGGTGGAGCTGCAATTCCAGGGGCAAATGAATGAGGAAGAAGCAGGGGAGGCCAAGTGCAGCCTGAGAGCCTGGGTCTCTGAGAGCTGGGCGTGATCCAGGGTCAGGTGGGGTCAGAGCCCCGTTATCTAGGCTGGGCCTGCTGATCACCTCAGCTTCCTGATGAACTTTCTGGTTAGGAGCTGCTGGCTCAGGGCTCGGGGAGGGGAGCAGATAGAGTTGCAGGGGAAGTCAGTGTCTGTGGCTGACGTGGCCAGTGCAATGCACACTGGGCCTATGTGAAGGTGCTTGTACAGGTGAGGAGGCCTGAGATCTAAGCAGAGAAGGAGCGGCGTGTGTGGCCCCTCCAAGGCCTGGAGGACCAAGGCGCCATGACCTCTCAGGGGGCTCCCAAGGGTTCGGGGGATGGGTCAGGGCTTGAGAGGAGGGGAGGGCACTGGGTGTCCACTCCCAGGCCTGGTCCTTTAGTCCTGAGGTCCCCTGCATGGTGGGTGGTGGAAGCAGGTACAGGTGGTGATGGTGCTGGAGTCATGGGAGGAGACCAGCAAGGCCTGGGAAAGTGGGGTGAGGGGAGAATTCAGGGGGACATTACTTTCCTGAGCTTGAGGCAAGTCCTGAAACCAGGAGAGCCTGAGTAGGGACTATCCCTGAGAAAACACAAGGTTTCCCCGCCCAGTTAACTCCCATCTGTTGGTTATTTTTTCTGTTACCTTCTTTCCCAGAACTCATGATGCTACAAGCCCAGAGCCAGCACCAGACAGACCGTAATGGCCCTGCAGCTGACCTTTCAGTCTCCTTGGTCAGCTCCCCAGTCTCTGACTGAACTGGGGGGGAATCTGTGGCCTGGAGGTCTGGGTTTAACTTTCTGCCCTGGTCTTATGAGCACTTTCCATCTTGCTGCCTCAGTTTCCTCTCTGTGAAATGATGGGGACACTGCAGCACTTGCGTCTAGGACAGGGTTCTCAACAGGGGCGCCATTAACACAGGGGACCAGATGTCTGTGCTGTGGGAGCTTCCCTGTGTACTGTGGGTATTTAGCACCATCTCTGGCCTCTCCCCACAGGATGCCAGAAGATCCCAACTCACCGCCCTCCTCACCAAGTATGACAATCCAAATGACCCCACACCTCACAATGTCCCCTAGGGCTGAGAACCATGGAGGTACAGCCAGGCCAGGAGCTCTGCTGCCTGGGGCTAGTCTGGGTCTCAGGCAGGACGAGGTCAGGCATTTTCACACCTGGTCTTGTGAGCTCATCTTTTGTTTGGTCCAAATAAGGCTTCTTCTCTCTCCTTAATTTTTTATCCTTAAAACTTATATCCATCTTTAAACCAAATCAGTTTCCCCCTTATCTCAGCATTCACTAATCCTTCCTCACCCATTCTTTTGGTGTATCCTGGAATGTGTCAAATTCACTTCCAGTAATTAGCATATTTGCCACATATGACACCTGGTGTTGACCCAGTAGAGTTGTGATTCCCTTAGGGCAGGAATGTCCATACGGTATTTCTTTCTCCATCCTTTAACTGTCATCCTTTCTGTGACCTGCTCCTGAAGGGTTTCCTGTGTAAGCACCATATCGTTAGTTATTTTCACCCATCTGACAGGTTTGTCTCTTAATTGTAGTGTTTGAGTCCATTTGTGCTCTGTGTAGTTCCTGACACATGGGTTTAAGTCTATCACAGGACTGTTTACTCTTTTTAAATCTCATTTGTTCTATGCTCGATTGTTTTTCTTTCTTCTCTTTTCTTTTGGATTAACCAAAAACGTTTCATTATTGCAGTCTTCTTAATTAGCTTTCTAGTTAAGTTAAACGATCTTTTATTATTTTTTGGTTACCCTAGAAATCACAATATTCATCTATGACTTATTATATGATTCTTGTCACGACGTTTTGGCTTAACCCTCAGTCAAAGCAAGGGAAGCAGAGGAGCTCTGGCTCTGAGACACGTGGGAGGGGAGCGGGAGGAGAAGCAGGCGATAGAGCTGGAGATGCAGAGGCAGCGAGGCCTGTCCCTCCTGATCCCCAGCCCAAGACCCTCTCCCTCTACTGCTGTCCTGGCCTGGAGCTCAGAAGCTCCATCCCCAGCTGAACGTCACCTCCCTGGTCACGTTGTGGTCATGTGCAATTGTCCATTCCTGGGAACTCCACCCCAATATACTTTAAGGGAATGTAACATACCACCTGGGTGCATCCTGGCAGGCCTGCGGATCAATGCTGACTGCTGCTTCTAGAGGAGGAGTGGACAGCAGGCCCAAGCTGGACAACTGGATGTGCTCTCGCGGGAGTGTGAGCATTGAGCTGGGCCGAAGAGTGTGAATGTCGTGGGGGTATTTTATGTTAATCTCAGGGTTGCTCCTGAAGCAGACTGCCCGTATCCCAGTGCTGCCCTTGTCCCCACCTGCCCTGAGCCTTACTTCTTCAGCTGCACCCATGATTCTGTAAGCTTTTCCATTATCCCCAGCACATCTCCTTTTTCCCAAATAGTAAGGCTGCTTTTGTTTCTTATAAACAAATAACCCAACTGATGATGTCCTGAAGTCCACAAATTTGTGAGGGAAGTGAGCTAAGATATATGGAGAGGTATTAGGTAAGTTTTATTTTAAAAAAATGTGGGGCCGGCCGAATGGCTCAGCTGGTTAAGATCTCGCTCGGGAGCACCAGCTCTGAGCAGCAGGGCTGCGGTTCAGATCCCACATTGAGGGCCAGTGACGCTCGCCCTCTACAGCTAAGATGATGAACAACAGCTTGACCTGGAGCTGGGCTGCTGTGAGTCGGAGGCGACAGCGTAGGCTGTAATGGTGCTGCAGTGGGTGCCATGAGCTACGTGAGTGGCTGGCAGCCAGCATGAGCAGCCGGCAGCCGGTGTGAGTAGCCAACCAATGACCATCGACTGATTGCCTCACCCAGGACGAGCACAATGATCATACCAACATGGGCCAGTGAAGTGACGTCCTCTACAACTAGACTGAAGAACAAAAACAGCAATTTGTCTACCTGTCTGTTCCCCTTCCCCGATTCCCCAATGCTGTTCCCCTCCCCCGAAATCCCAATATTAAAAAAAAAATCTAAACAAAAAAAAAGTCGTGGATGATTGAAGAGAAACACGTGTTTATTACCTATTCAGTATAATTCTTAGTGTCAGATAGAACGTGTTGGGTTGTGAAGAGGTTTCTCAAATGAAAACCTAACCAATGAGTGTATGTGTGACCCTTGTGAAGTTCAAAGCATATAAGTGAGGACAAACACAAGAGTTGCTCAAGGACATAAAACACATGTTTAAAATTATCCAATAGGATAAGCAGGTTAATTCAGGGCCATGATTATTTGGGAGAAGTCAAGAGGAGAAAACAGTCGCTTTCCCAGCAGGTGAATACCCACAGGCTATGAGCGCTTGTGTGCTGGCAGAGCCTGAGGGAACCACTCTCCTTTACCACCATGCCACCTGGTCTAGACATACGCTTTCATACACATCCCAGGAAGTGAACGTAGGTCCCTTTTAAGTGGTTGTCCAGCAAATGCTTGTCCATCCTGACTGGTGGAGACCTCACCACCTTTCAGTTTGGGAGATTTCTCACAGGAAGCTGTGCATCTTGGGTATCTGTAACCGTTTCCTCTCCTTTCCACTGAGACACACCCCAGGAGGCCATACAAAATACGTCTAATGTCTCATCTTTCCAACATTTATTCTTTTTTTTTTTTTAAGATTTTTATTGGGGAATTGGGGGATGGGAACAGTGCTGGGGAATTGGGGAAGGGAACAGACAAGTTGTTGTCCTTTTGTTCTTCAGTCTAGTTGTGGAGGACGTTGCTTCACTGGCCCAAGTTGGCACCATCATTGCACTCTTCNACAGACAAGTTGCTGTCCTTTTGTTCTTCAGTCTTAGCTGTAGAGGGCAGTGTCACTGGCCCTCATATGTGGGATCTGAACCGGGGCCCTCTGGCGTCCCAAGCCAGCTCTTAACCAACGTGGCACTCGGCCTGCCCTATACACTTGGTTTTTCAAAAATTGCAATGTATGTCCATTTGAATGCAACTTAAAACACAAATTTGGAGGGAGGAGGAAAGGAGAGAAAATGGAAGAGAAGTTTTATCATTTACCTGTTAGCATCTCATTTTTTTAATCCAAAAAAAATCAAAACCTCTTACAATTTTGCCAATTATACCTCAGTAAAGCTGAAAAAGAAAAGAAGAAAAAAAGAAGTAAAGCCTAAGCATGAAGGATTTGTGAACCCTGGTGGCTATAATGTTTCAATATATCATGAATGCTTTGTAAAATATTGCCTTATCTCTGTCACATATTGAAATCATCCTCGTCATTCAACACATATCAAGCCCCATCTCCTTACTGAAGTCATTTGTGACTACTGCAACCCTGACTTCTTATGCAGACTTCTCACAACCCCGCTTTTAGTAACTCCTATAGCATTTATAGTTTCCTTTTTCATCTTAGCTTTCAGAAATAGAAATTTATAATTCTCCCTTCTTTGAGAAGGGAAAATCTGAAATTAGAATACAAATCTCCCATTAAGAAGAGAATCAATGAGGATTAAGAAAATTATGAATCAATTTCTTGTACCTTCTATTTACCTGGGTGTACTGCAGTAAAGGTGTCTACTCTAGAATATTTATAACACCTTGTCAGGTACAAAGACCCTCACTGCCCTAGTTGGGCTAAACTCAAGCATTCTTATTCATATTTCCATGTGCTATACTTTCTTCCTTCTCTTGAGTTTTCAGTCGCCTGAAGGCTTCTCACATCTATGATTCAAGAAAATAAAAATCTATCAAAGCTAGACCAATCTGTGTTTATCTCTTTTAGGATGTCATTCATAAACCCTGGTTTACCAGTGTTTGTGAAACATATTTTAGGTAATTTCATGAAGTTATATAACATGGCTAGTATAGAAGATAGTTATAGTTCATAAATTGTTCCTGCTGTCAATCATTTACATCTTAAGACATAAATGAACATACGATAAATTCATTAGTTTATATTTTCCCTTTTTCTATTGCCAATTTGGGCTGTGTTCTTTGTTTTACTACTAATAAAAACTCAATATACACTTCTGATTTTATCCAAGATCGAGTCATAGGAACCAGATTTACTCTTCTACCTGAACAAAACAAAAATGCACAAAATATATGAAACATACTGGAACTCAGTCAGTGAAGGACATTGATCTCTAAGATACCGTAAACAAAGGAAGTGAGCCGTGTGATTATTCCAGATAAATACTTTATAAAAATTTTCAGGCTGCAATACAGAGAGAAGGAGTCCAGAAAGTCCTGAGTTCAAGAGAGGGAGTTGAGAGTTTGGGGTGACCAAGGTTTCTAGAGTTCACAGGGCAGAGTACCAGAGAGAAGAGATATGCACAGAGAACTCTGGTGATCTGCAGAGGGTCCCCTGTGAGCATTAAACTGAATATTGATTGTCATTTATATGTGAGTAAACTACCCAAAGTTGGGGAAAGAATTGCTCAAAAGGATTAGAAGTAATAATCCTTTCTCTGGTGCTTAAACAGGGACAGAAATAGTGCTTTTTCTTACCAGCCAGACTGGAAAATCTCAAGGTTCATGGAGAGTACCCAAAAAGACCTTGCCCTGGTAGTGGGGAATAATTAGTCCTAGACTGACCACTGCATCAGTGCAGACTAACGTGTGTTTAAAAAGCGAGACCATAAAAGAGAAACAGTCTGCTCTCTTCCCCACTGAATGATCTTGTCACCCTTGTTGAAAATTGTTTCACCGTATGTATTAGTCTACTCAAGCTACCATAACAAAATTGCACAGAATCGGTGATTTAAATAGCAGACACTGATTTTCTCACAGTTCTGAAGGCTAGAAATCCAGGATCAAGGTGCCAGCAAGTTCATTTTCTGGTGAGAGCTTTCTTCCTGGCTTACAGATGGTCACCTTCTCTATGTCCTCACATGGCCTTTTCTCTGCACATAGGTGGAGAGAGAAAGAGTTCTCAGCTGCCTCCTCCTGTTCTTTTAAAAAATAGTTCAGGGCCGGCCGACTGGCGCGATGGTTAAGAACTGGCTTGGGACACCAGAGGGCCCCGTTTCGGATTCCACATATGAGGGCCAGTGACACTGCCCTCCACAGCTAAGATGCTGAACAACAGCTCAACCTGGAGCTGGGCTGCCNATTTGTACCAACTGGACAAACAGTTAACCAAGTTTACTATTTGGAAGTGCTGAAAAGGCTGCATGAAAAAGTTAGATGACCTGAACTTTTCGCCAACAATTCATGACCCTTGCATCATGACAATGCACCAGCTCACTTGGCACTGTCTGTGAGGGAGTTTTTAACCAGTAAACAAATAACTGTATTGGAACATCCTCCCTACTCACCTGGTCTGGCCCCCAGTGACTTCTGTCTTTACCCAAAGGTAAAAATAATATTGAAATAAAGACATTTTGATGACATCCAGGACATCAAGGGTAATAGGATGACAGCTCTGATGGCCATTCCAGAAAAAGAATTCCAAAATTGCTTTGAAGGACAGACTAGGCAGTGGCATCGGTGCATAGATTCCCAAGGGGAGTACTTCGAAGGTGACCATAGTGATATTCAGCAATGAGTCATGTAGCACTTTTTCTAGGATGAGATCACAAACTTAATTGTCTGAACTCGTATTTTTGGTTAATCTCATGGAACACACCACCTGGGTTCCTTGCCCCCTAACTTCCAACTGAGTTTGCCAATAGGAGGCACTGCAGGGATCACTGTGGGAGGAGGGAGAATTCAAGGCACTGACCCCCCCCACACACTCTTTCCTCCAGCGCTGCTACAGCAGTGCCTGCATTTCTCTACCTACAGCAGTAGCATGTGTTTGGTGGCCCCTCTCAAAGGTCTCATCTTTGCTGCGTTCTGGAAACAACTCCCTTCTGTAGTCCCTTCAGTCTAGATATAGTGACAGCTTCCTGTTGTTTCTAGTCCCAGGGAGCTCTGTCATGGATTGCTGTCACTTGCCTGCACCTCTGTAAATAGCTGGTCACTAAGTCTCTTCAGTGATCTCTTTCATTCTGCCATCTGTTTTCTCCCAAGACCTAACCACATGTAAGGCACTCAAAGAGATAAAATATCAACAAGAATTTACTTGTATTGCAGAATTGACACATCACTTCTCCATGTTAATTACAAAACGTGTGAATTCAGAAGTGTTCTGGGGGCCAGCCGAGTGGAGCATTGGTTAAGAGCTGGCTTGGGATGCCAGAGGGCCCTGGTTTGGATCCCACATATGAGGGCCTGTGACACTGCCCTCCACAGCTAAGATGCTGAACAACAAACAGCTCAACCTGGGGCTGGGTTGCCGTGAGTCGCCCGCGACAGTGTAGGCTGCAGTGGGTTGCCATGGGCTACCATGTGTAGCCAGCAGCCAGCGTGAGCAGCCAGCAGCCGCAGTGCGCGGCTGTCCAGAAGCCGGCGACTGATCTGCCTCGCCCGGGAAGAGCGCAATGATGGTGCCAACTTGGGCCAGTGAAGCANGCGACTGATCTGCCTCACCTGGAAAGAGCGCAGTGATGGTGCCAACTTGGGCCAGTGAAGCAACGTCCTCCACAACTAGACTGAAGAATAAAACAACAGCAACTTGTCTGTTCCCCTTCCCCCAATTCCCCAGTGCTGTTCCCATCCCCCAATTTCCCAATAAAAAATCTTAAAAAAAATAGTTCAATGTATTTTAATAGCAAACTTAAGAACAGCACAGATGACAGACAACATTAAAAACATGTACTTGCATTAGGATAACTCAGAAAGGTATAGTGAATGGATGGAATCTACTGTATGATTAAAATGATATAAACACCGTTCAGTTGCCATCAACAAGAAATTTACATGTTCTCAAAATATCCAAATGCTGGCATTGTCCAGAAAAAATGAACAGGTTGATTTATAATTGTTATAAAGTTGAACTGCTGAAACTTGTTCACTGAAACATTATGACTTGCAATCATGTTTTGTGTCCCCGCATTTACATGAAAAATTCACACACAAATGAAAATGGAAAAACTGCCAATACCTGATTTCTGTACCCTGTTTTTCCACTTGCAATCATACAATTAGGTACCTTTTAACCCCACGGGAAAAAAATATCTAACGTTCAGAACTACCAATAACAGGAAGAAAAGAAAATTTTTTTAAATGAAATGTTCCCCATCACAGTGGATTCTTAAGCACGTTCTCCACGTATGCAGCATGTAGCTGGATGTCTTTTAGCATCATTAGGACACGTTGGGCATGGATAGCACCCAGGTTGGTGTCTTCAAAAAGGACAATCAGATAGGCCTCACTTGTCTCCTGCAAAGCATCAATAGCTGCACTCTGGGAGTGCAGACCTGTTTTGAAGTCCTAAGTAATTTCTTGCCCCAGTCGCTGGAAGGGAAGTTTGTGAATCAGAAGTTCAGTAGACCTCTGATAACGTCTAACTTCACTGAGTGCCACTGGTGCCAGGCCTGTAATAATGAGGTTTCTTCATCTCTCCAGTAGAGGGCACACTCTTGGTGGCAGTTTTTATGGCCAGTTGCTTCCTGCATGCTTTCCCATGGGTCCATTCACTGGCAGTCTGCTTTGTATGAGCCATGGTATAGAGATCTCCTTATCTACTTCTTCGGCTGGAGCTCCATGAACTAGAGGTGGCACTGGCATTAGAGAATGACAGCCTCTTCCTCTTATAAGGACACCAATCCTACTGAGTTAGAACCCCACCCTTATGACCTCATTTAAGTTTTATGACCTCCCTAAATTCCCTATCTGCAAATACAGTTCCGTTGGGGTTTAAAGCACCAACATATGAATTTTGGGGACACAATTTTGTCCATAACACCGTATATGCAAGAGTTGATTTCTGGGCTTGCTATTCTATTCCACTGATCTATATCTCTGCCTTTATGCCAGACACTCACACAGTTTGATTCCTATAATTTTGTTATACATTTTGAAACCAAGAATTCTGAGACCTTTAACGTTGTTCATCTTTTTTGAGATTGTTTTGGCTATTCAGGGTCCCTTGAGAACCTATATGAATTTTAGAATGGATTTGTCTAATTCTTACAAAACAAAATAAAACAACAAAAAATGCTGTTGGGAGTTTGATGGGGATTACATTGAATTTAAAGGTCACTTTAAGTAGTATTGTTATCTTCACAATCTGTCTCCCGATCCATGTACACAGGACGTCTTTCCATTTATGTGTGTCTTTTTAAAATACTTTCAGCAATGTTTTCTAGTTTTCAGTGTACAAGTCTTCAACATCCTTGGTTAAGTTTATTCCTAAGTATTTTATTCCTTAAAAAAATTTTTTAATAAGAGCTTATTTGAACCAAACTAATGATATATGCCAAAGAGCAAATCTCAAATGCTCCTGAGAATAACAGTTTGCAGCTTCTTTTATTCATTTGAAATTAAGGAGGGAACATAAAGAAGATTACATGGAGGTGGGAGAAAGCAAGTCAGGGGTTGGATTACAGAGTAGTTAACAAAATTATATGCTCTCTTGAGGGTGGTTACAGATTATTTCAAATGTGCTTTAAAACATACATGCACAGAAGCAATGAACAATGCTTGCTTAAGGTAAAGATAAACCTTTTACTAAAGAAGTTATAGGCCTGGGGTATGACTACCCACCATGACCTGCCCAGTTAGGAATTTATGATCGGGTCATCTTGTGAGGTTACTTTCCATAGAACCCCTTTTTTGTTCACTGTTCCACCTTTTGGTCGTCAATCAATCCGAAGGGTACATTGATGACCAACCTGTTGGTCGAATAGTGTGGTCTCACAGTGCTATTCCTAGAATTCTTCCTAAGTCCATTCCTAGGAATCTCAGTATCGACATCACCTTGTTGACCATTGTGGATGGGGTAATACTGTAACCATGGGATCTGGGTTTTGGCCAAATTTTTTCCCCAAAAATGGAAGGGCCAATAAATGGAAAGCTGTTAGGTTTAATGGCCCTTATTGTGAAAATAATCACTCTGGATCGTGTCTATCCTGTGAACGATCATGATCTGACTTTTGCCTTCTGCCTCAATTTTCTGTATTTGGATCTAGTATTACATGTACATAAGCCATGGAAAGTAACAGTTATTTTATAAATGTTTGGTAATCATAAACAGTCGGACTATATAGAAAAACCCAAAAAATAACTATAACTATTATTATGACTAATATCATTAGCAGACAGGTAAAGACAATCAAACAAAATGCTGAGTTCACTATCAATCCATAGGAATGTAGGCCTTGTTGATGTCTTGGGATAGTTGTCTATCTTTGATGTTGGCAGTTTCTCATCTGTTGTTTTTTTTTTTAAGAGAAATTTTATTGGGGAACAGTGTGTTTTTCCAGGACCCATCAGCCCCAAGTCAAGTAGTCTTCAATCTAGTTGTGGAGGGCTCAGCTCCTTGGCCCATGTGGAGATAGAACCAGCAAACTTGATGTTATGAGCCTCTTTTCTAACCACCTGAGCTAACCAACCACCCAGTTTCTTGTCCTTGAGGAGTCTTTGATGTCTGTACACTGGAGTAAATGTCTACTCGTGGTTAAGCACCTGAGAAAGTCACTTCCAATGAGGCTGGAGAGTGTCTTGTATTTGATGTTCTTTCCAATAAGCAAAATCTCCAGGAGGCAGTCAGAGATCTTTAAAGTCTCTGGCTCCTGGGAGCTCCCTGTGAAAGGAAGCAGTTACCAACTTGGCATTTTCTTGAAGTGAATCTATCAAACCTTGGCAATAATGTAAGATGTCTCCTTTCAATCATGTCAGTTCATCAGTTCTGACTTCATATCTAAGTCCAGCTTAAATGCACTATGATACATGAAGGGATGCAAAAACTAAAAAACAGGGGCCAGGGAACAGGGGAGAGCCAAGCAGCCAACTTAGGTTTCTCATAGCCCCAACTACTTGTTTAATTCACAACCATTGTTTGTTGTTTACCCATACAATATACCCTAAACGTTTCCCAGCATGTGTTTGACATTTTAACCCTTAAAATTTCAATGTCTAATGAGAACTGAGAAGTAATAAGTTAGCATTCTTTAGCTTGGACATTTTATAACCTCCAAAACTTTTTTCATAGACATAAAGTCAACTATTAATATGGACTTATTTTTTTAAAACCAAGGCAAAATTAAGACATGTTTGTTTTTACTTAAACCAACAAACTTAAGCGAGCTTTCATTTACTAAGGATTAATCTTAGATCACGTGAACTTGAAAAGCATCTGAGTAAGTTTATATATTTCTGAGAATTTTAGAATAACCAATTCTTACAAGCACTTGCCTTTAAATTAATTTTAATAACACCATCCAGAGGTAGAAAATTATCTCACATTTACAATATGCATTATAGACCACGCCAATAGACACAGAGAACAGTTGGATCCAAATTTTGTTTTGGAGGCATTTATAATTTATATCTGTCCTTGAAAAATCAAGCTCCAAATAACCTTCTTCCTTTTAAAATAAGGACAATCATTTTAATACCTCAAAGAATTGGGTTGACACCTAAATGACATCATAGGTTGATCCATTTATCTAAATCCTCTTTTTAAAGCTTTAAGTACCAATTAAATATGTTTTCCATTCATCCTGCCTAATTTTTCTAATTGTGCATGCAAAAATTTAGAAGTATCAAAGGATCCTCATCTCTGCTATCTTAGTTATAAATGACAGGCTGACTGTGGTGGGTCTTGTTAGCCCAGGAAACACGATTTTCCATATTAATTTGGTAGCTGTAGAATCTGAACAAATTTCTAGGGAAAAGCTTAAGTGCACATATCCAAGTGAGCCAAATGTGGTGGATATCCCTATAGGACTGCTTTATGCTCTAGAGGAAATTTCTCCTCAGGCAACCCCATATAGATTCTTAGTCACCTAAGAATACCTGAGCAAGGACCAGCGAGAGCTTACCGGATGCCACGGGAACCACAATGCTTTCCAAATCACAGACCCCTTTCTTGGGCCCCTCTCTCAAGGAGAAGCCATTCCAGGGTGCCTGCCTTTCTTCCCAGGGCTCCCGCCAGCTTCTCTGGGATCGGCTGTGCTACCATAGTGGATGACAGCTGGCACCCATTTCCACCACTCCGGATTCATTGACCATTTGAGTTGAAGAAGCAAGTGTTCTTGTTCTTTCAAAGCTAAAGAAAGTTCAGTTTCTTATTTAACCAGCAAAGATTTATTTCAGACTCTCAGTAAGCACCCAGTTAAAAAGCTGAAATTAAAGCTGTCATCCATTTTTTTCCCCTTTTCCTGGGTTATCTCAACACTTAACCATCTTGAGGATTTTCTAAGAACAGCTCAAATAAAGTCATGGGCTGATATTTACAGCAAGGATCCCATGAATTCCAAGAGAAACTTACCCAAGTTCACCTGATGTGAAGTGGGGAGCTGGTGTACCACAATGGGCCCTTGCTTGTACGTAACACCAGGTTCGGGTCCGCAGGGTGGTCCTGGGTGGGCTACTTCAGAAACCTGCTGATTATGCCAGGTAAATGTCAACGTAAGAAACACTGGTTGTAAATTAAACAAGTAGTTGGGGCTATGGGAAACCTAAGATGGCTGCTTGGCTCTTCCCTGCTTCCTGGCTCTCCATTTTTTTTAGTTTTTGCATTTCTTCATGTATCATAGTGCATTTAGCTGGACGTATTGGGTTGTCAGTAAAATTATGACACATATTTGCATAGAAAACAGAAAAAATACGTTATGACTTTTCCGACAACCCAATAGATGAAGGGACTGATGAGCTGACATTATTGAAATGAGGCATCTTACACTATTGCCAAGGTTTGATAGATTCACTTCAAGAAAATGCCAAGTTGGTAACTGCTTCCTTTTACAGTGAGCTCCCAGGAGACAGAGATTTTAAAGATGTCTGACTGCCACCTGGAGATTTTGCTTATTGGAAAGAACATCAAATACAAGAAATGCTCCAACCTCATTGGAAGGGACCTTCTCAGGTGCCTAACTGCAAGTGGACATCTATCCCTGTCTATGGATATCAAAGACTCCTCAAGAATGAGAAGCTGCCAACATCGGAGGTAGACAACTATCCCAAGACATTGACAAGGCCTATATTTCTATGAATTGATAGGGAACTCAACATTTTGTTTGATTGTCTTTACTTATCTGCTAATGATATTTGTCATAATAATAGTTATACTTATTCTTTGGGTTTTTCTATATAGTCCAGGTGTTTATGATTACCAAACATTTATAAGATAACTGTTAATACTCTTTTCATGGTTTATGTAAATGTAATACTAGATGCCAAATACAGAAAATTGAGGCAGAATGCAAAAGTCGAGTCATGATACTTCATAGGATAGACATGATCCAGAGTGTTTTTTCACAATGAAGGTGATAAGACCTTTCACAATGAGGGCCATAAGGCCTGACAGCTTTCCATTTATCAGCCTTTCCCCTTTTGGGGAAAAAATTTGACCAGAACCCAGATCCCATGGTTACAGTATTATTCTATCCACAATGGTCAACAACATGATGTCAATACTGAGACTTCCTAGAAATGAACATAGGAAAAATTCTAGAAATAACATTGTGAGATCACACTGTCCGAACAACAGGTTGGTCACCAATGTATTTTTCGGATTGATTTATGACCAAAAGGTGGAACTGTGAACAAAAAAGGGGTTTAGGGAAAGTAACCTCACAGGACGGCCTGATATAAATCCCTAACTGGGCAGTTCATGGTGGGTAGTCACACCCCAGGCCTATAACTTCTTTAGTAAAAGGTTTATCTTTGCCTTAAGCAAGCCCTGTCAATGGTTTCTGTGCATGTAGTTTAAAGTGTCTTTGTAATCTGTAACCACCCTAAAGAGAGCATATAATTTTGTTAATATCCTGTAATCCAATCCCCGCCTTGCTTTCTCCCACCTCCATGTAATCTTCCTTATGTTCCCTCCTTAATTTCAAATGCATAAAAGAAGCTGCAAACTGTTATTCTTGGGAACATTTGAGATCTTGCTCTTTGGCATATGTCATCAGTTTGGCTCAAATAAGCTCTTATAAAAAATTTTTTGTAGGGCAGCCAAGTGGCTCAGTTGGTTAAGTGCAGGAGCTCTGAGCAACAGTGTCGTTGGTTCGACCCCACATAGGCCAGTGAGGTGCGCCTGAGCTGAGCTGCCACTGAGCTGCCAACAGGTGGCAGGATGGCTCAGCTGCTGAGAGCACGTGCTCCTAACAACAAGGTTGCTGGTTCAGCTGCTGCATGTGGTGGTGGGCTACGCCCCCCCTGCAACTAAGATTGAACACAGCACCTTGAGCTGAGCTGCTCTGAGCTGCTCATGCGTGGCTGGATGGCGACTGGTATTGGGAGCTGAGCTAGCTGCACCCTCCACAACTAAGATTGAAGGAAAATAACTTGGCTGTTCCCTTTCCCAAATTCCCTAACACCCTTCCCCTTCCCCTGTTCCCCTTCCTCAATTCCCAAATTAAAAAATCTAAAAAAAAAAAAAAGTTTTTTAAAAATAAAATACTTAGGAATAAATTTAACCAAGGAGGTGAAAAACTTGTACACTGAAAACTACAAAACATTGCTGAAAGTATTTTAAAAAGACACACAAATGGAAAAACGTCTTGTGTACATGGATTGGAAGACAGATTGTGAAGATAACAATAGTACCTAAAGTAACCTATAAATTCAGTGTAATCCCTGTCAGAATCCCAACAGCATTTTTTGTTCTGTTTTTTAAAAATCAGGGCCGGCCGAGTGGCGCGATGGTTAAGAACTGGCTTGGGATGCCAGAGGGCCCCGGTTTGGATCCCACATATGAGGGCCAGTGACACTGCCCTCCACAGCTAAGATGCTGAACAACAGCTCAACCTGGAGCTGGACTGCCGTGAGTCGCCGGCGACGGCGTAGGCAGCAGCCCCTGCTGCAGTGGGTTGCCATGGGCTACTGTATGTAGCCAGCAGCCAGTGTGAGCGGCCAGCAGCTGCAGTGAGCAGACATCCAGAAGCCGGTGACTAATCTGCCTCACCCAGGAAGAGTGCAATGATGGTGCCAACTTGGGCCAGTGAAGCAACGTCCTCCACAACTAGACTGAAGAACAAAAGGACAGCAACTTGTCTGTTCCCCTTCCCCAATTCCCCAGCACTGTTCCCCCCCCCCCCCCCAATTCCCTAATAAAAATCTTTAAAAAAAATCAGAAAAATCTATTTTAAAATTCATATAGATTCTCAGCGGAACCCGAATAGCCAAAACAATTTCAAAAAAGATGAACAAAGTTGAAAGTCTCAGACTTCTTGGTTTCAAAATGTGTAACAAAATTATAGTCATCAAACAGTGTGTGTGCCTGGCATAGATATAGACCAGTAGAATAGAATAGAGAGCCCAGAAATCAACTCTTGCATATACGGTGTTATGGACAAAACTGTGTCCCCAAAATTCATATGCTGATGCTTTAAACCCCAATGGGACTGTATTTGGAGATAGGGCCTTTAGAGAGGTCATAAAACTTAAATGAGGTCATAAGGGTGGGATTCTAATCCACTAGGATTGGTGTCCTTATCAGAGGAAGAGGCTGTCATTCTCTAATGCCAGCATCACCTCTACCTCACTGAGCTCCAGCCGAAGAAGTAGATAAGGAGATCTCTATACCATGGCTCATACAAAGCAGACTGCCTGCGAATGGACCCATGGGAAAGCATGCAGGAAGCAACTGGCCATAAAAACCGCCACCAAGAGTGTGCCCTCTACTGGAGAGATGAAGAAACCTCATTATTACAGGCCTGGTACAGTGGCACTCCGTGAAATTAGACGTTATCAGAGGTCTACTGAACTTCTGATTCACAAACTTCCCTTCCAGCATCTGGGGAGAGAAATTGCTGAGGACTTCAAAACAGATCTGCGCTCCCAGAGTGTAGCTATTGGTGCTTTGCAGAAGGCAAATGAAGACACCAACCTGTATGCTATTCATGCCAAACATGTACTAATGATGCCAAAAGACATCCAGCTACATGCTGCATACACAGAGAACGTGCTTAAGAATCCACTATGATGGGAAACAGTTCATTCTTTTTAAAAAAATTCTCTTCTTTCTGTTATTTTTTATTTATTTTTTATTTTTTTAAGATTTTTATTGGGGAATTGGGGGAGGGGAACAGTGCTGGGGAATTGGGGGGAGGGGAACAGACAAGTTGCTGTCTTTTTGTTCTTCAGTCTAGTTGTGGAGAACGTTGCTTCACTGGCCCAAGTTGGCACCATCATTGTGCTCTTCCCGGGCGAGGCAGATCAGTCGCCGGCTTCTGGACGNGTTAGGATTTCATCATATGAATTTGAGGGGGACACAAACATTCAGCCCATACCACCAAGTCAAAGCTGAAACTTTGCTGAGCACAGAGAGGAATATGCACTGTTTCACCTCCCTCCTCACCTGCCCTTCTTCTCTGCCCACCTGCTGCTGCCTCAACAAATAGATGGATCTCCAGCCCTGATCAGGTCTAACATTTCTTGTTCCAAATTATAAGAATCATCACCCACCCATCCCCCCTTTTGAAGCTACCCACCTCATCCTAAAGATAAAAATTTTAGGAACATATTAAAATAGTAAGATTCTTACTCAGGGCAATAAGCTAGAATTGCTGATGTAAGAAGCATCCAAACCTGTGGAGAACTTTAATGAGTTTATTTGAGCCAAACTGACGACAATTGCCAGGAAGCAAAATCTCAACAGATTAAGAAAATGCTCTGGAGAACAGAACAGCAGTTTTGAGTTTATTTTGTACATTAGAATAAAAGAAGACGTGAAGAGGGTTATATGAAATCCATTGGTGGTAGACTAAGGTGGGGTAGGAGAAAGCAAAGCAGGGAAATCTCTGGGATTGGATAAAAAGTAAAACAGAGAGACACACACTTTTTTTACATTGGGCACAGGATAGTTAACATTTACAGCACATACAGAGGAGGCCAAGAAATGTATACACATTTTAAGAAAGGAAAAAACTCTATTAAAATTGTATTGTAATACTCAATATATAGTTACGTTTGACTTCTGCAATTACAAGAGGTGCTCAAAGTGGTTACCATCAGCATCCAGACATTTCTGATTATGGCAAACTACTGCTGCATAGATAACATCTCTTAGAATGTTTATACATATTTTTTGGCAACCCGGGTAAAGGTAGTATCAGAGAACAAGATAACAATGAGGGATTTTATAGTCTGCTGCTCTGGTGTGGTGGGTTGTGCCCTGAGGGGTCTGGAAAAAGGGATTACTCAGACATTCCAAGGGCATGTTATTTTGGATGTAACAAGACAATAGACAGTCTCACTTAAGGTAAAGATCCACCTTTGTTGAGGAAGCTACAGGCCAAGGATATAACTACCTGCCATGACCCCTTTTAGTTAGGAATTTTTATGTTCAGACCATCCTATGTGGTTAATTTTAGTCTTTGAGTTTGTAGGGCCTGCCATGAGCTTGTCAGGTTTAGTGTGTGGCCCCTTTTTTGTCCATACTTCCCCACTGTGGTCGTAAATCAATACAGAGAATGCACTCTTATGTGCCTTCACTAAGTAAAAAACACACTGGATCATTTCTAACTTATAAGGTATCATGATCCAAGTTTTGTTGTCTGTGTTACTTTTTTGTATTTTGCATCTCGTATAACATTTACTTACAGTTTAAGGGCATACCATATACCTCTTCACAATCTGACTATGAGATGGGTTCCCATTTACTGTTTTTATTATTGTTATTATTATTATTACTATTATTGTTTTAATATGGCCTATCTACTTCCCATTGGAAGCACTCAAGTGTCATTCATTATTAATCTGATTTCTGCTAGTTGTACTAGCAGAACTGTAACTTTAAGGTTTATTAGGGGCCAAGGCTTTGAGAACACAATGATGTAAGTTACAATTACCATCTAAAAAATTTCTAGAGGTCAGTAGGACAATAAGAGATTCATATGTCAATTTCCTATGCCTCAACAGCCATTATAGAAGGCCATTTTTGTTTTATAGCTGCCTCAGCTTCTATCTGAGTTAATGCAGTTAGTAATCTTTGTTGAGTTAGGGGGTAAGCATAATTGGGTTCTATCATTTATACATAAAATTCCTTTCTCAATATTTCTTTTCCACTAACCTTCTACAACTTCACATGTCCTTCTCAGTTTGTCTCCTTTTCCTCATTCCGAAATAATTAACTTATTAGGACAAACTACTTTCTTTTAACTTATCTCAAACACACACACACCACACATCCCTCTTCTTCCTTCAACAATAATATTCTTTCTAAATTTCAAAAGAGAAACCATAAAAATAGTATTATTGATAATATAAGTTATCTTATATACCTTCAGCAATTATTTACAGTTGGGCTATATAAGTGCAGAGTTTGAGAAAAGCCTAAAGAAAAAGTATAACTATCATTATGACTAATATTATCAGAGAGGTGAAGACAATAAAACAAATGGTAATTTTAAGTTCAGTATCAATTATGTAGATATAAAGGCCTTTTCAATGTCTTGGGCTAGCTGTCTTACCCTGATGTCGGCAGCTTCTCATCCCTGAGGAGTCTCTGATGTCCACTGATAGGTCCTTTCTGACAGGGTTGGAGAGTCTTTAATTGATATCTTCTCCAATGGACAAAATCTCCAGGTTGTGAGTCATGGTCTTTGAAGTCTTTGTCTCCCGGGAACTGACTGAGCTGGATCAGTTACTAACTTATCAATTTCTTTAAGTTGGTTGATAAGTCTTTGATAATAACGCAGACTGTCTCCTTTTACCAAGTTGGTGCAAAAGCAATTGAGGTTTCAGACTGTGAATTTTAAGTCATTATAACTAGGCTCAAACACATCTTTTTAATCAAAATAGGAACCATTACAATCAACACATTTTTGCCAATGAGAAATTAGTTTGTTTCTTTCTGTAGCATAAAAATCCATGCTTCGGGATTCGACAAGCTCTTGGAAAGCATTTTCTGCATCCTGCTGGTTGTGGAAGCATTTTCCCTGCAATAACTTGTCGAGATGCTTGAAGAAGTGGTAGTCAGTTGATGAGAGGTCAGGTGAATATGGTGGATGAGGCAAAACTTTGTAGCCCAATTCATTCAACTTTTGAAGCGTTGCTTGTGCGACATGTGGTCAGGTGTTGTCGTGGAGAAGAATTGGGCCCTTTATGTTGACCAATATGTTGACTGCAGGCGTTGCAGTTTTTGTTGCCTTATTGATTTGCTGATCATACTTCTCAGATGTAACGGTTTCACTGGGAATCAGAAAGCCATAGTGGATCAGACCAGCAGCAGATCACCAAACAGTAACCATGACCTTTTTTTGGGTGCAAGTTTGGCTTTGGGAAGGGCTTTGGAGCTTCTTCTAGGTCCAACCACTGACCTGGTCATCGCCAGTTGTCGTATACAATCCACTTTTTGTCTCACGTCACAATCCAATCAAGAAATGGTTTGTTGTTGCATAGAATGAGAGAAGACGACGTTTCAAAACGACATTTATTTTGATTTGCAGTCAGCTCATGAGGCGCCCACTTATTGAGCTTATTCACCTTCCCAATTTGCTTCAAATGCCAAACAACCATAGAATGGTCAATGTTGAGTTCTTCGGCAACTTCTCGTGTAGTTGTAAGAGGATCAGCTTCGATGATTGCTCTCAATTGGTCGTTGTCAACTTCCGATGGCCAGCCACTACGCTCCTCATCTTCAAGGCTCTTGTCTCCTTTGCAAAACTTCTTGAACCACCACTGCACTGTACGATCATTAGCAGTTCGTGGGCCAAATGCGTTGTTGATGTTGTGAGTTGTCTCCGCAGCTTTACTACACATTTTGAATGCGAATAATAAAATCGCTCGAATTTGCTTGTTGTGTAACATCATTTCCAAGTCTAAAACACATATAAAATAAACAGCAAGTAATAAGCCATTAGCAAAAAGAACCATAAAGCAAGAAATGCGCATTAAAATGATGTATAACATAACCACATTTATTGAAAAGTGTATTCTAATATCAAAGGCATATTTCAACAACACAAAAACCACAATTACGTTTGCACCAACTGATAGTAAGGTTGGTTCATATGTCCCTTTGCATAGGGTGACAAGTGACTAATGAGGACAAAGCCTGTTTTTACCAAATGAGTATATCTCAGGTTGAGAAGCACTATAAGGAGAGCTGTCACGTCCAGCGTGGCAAGGGCAAATGGGACACGAGAGGGGCGACGCAGATTGAATAAAGAGAGACAGAGACAGAAGTAATATTTAAGTGCGAGACCAAGGGACTCAGCCTTCAGAGATAGACTGAGCCACTGANAGCGTCCTCCACAACTAGATTGAAGAACAAAACGACAGCAACTTGTCTGTTCCCCTTCCCCTAATTCCCCAGTACTGTTCCCATCCCCGCAATTACCCAATAAAAATCTTAAAAAAAAAAATTAGCTAAGGATCGAATAGACATTTCTCTAAAGAAGATAAACAAATGACTAATGAACAGATGAAAAGATGCTCAACATCCTAAGCATTAGGAAAATGCACATAAAAACCACAATGAGTTATCACCTCACGCCCATTATGAAGGCCACTATCAAAAAAAGAAAATAAGTGATGGGGAGATATGGAGAAATTAGAACTTTGGGGGATGTAAAAAAAGTACTGCTGTGGTGAAAAATAGTATGGTAGTTCCTCAAAAACTTAAAAATACAATTATCATATAATTCAGCAACTCCACTTCTGGGTATATATCCCAAAGAATTGAAAGCAGGTTTTCCAAAAACTATTTGTACAACAATGTCCATAGCCAAAAGGTAGAAGGAACCCAAGTATCCATTAACAGATGAATGAATAAATGTGGTATACACATATAATGGGATATTACACAGCCTTAAAAAGGAAGGAAATTTTCAACCATGCTACAACATGGATGAACCCTGAGAACATTATGCCAACTGAGAGAAACCAGTCAAAAAAGACAAATGCTATTTGGTTCAACTTATATAAGGTACCTAGAGTAGTCAATTCATAGAGATAGAAAGTAGAATGATGGTTGCCAGGGGCTGGGGAGAGAAGGAGATGGGGAGCTGTGGTTTAATGGGTATAGAGGTTCAGTTTTGCCAGACGAAAAGAGTGCTGGAGAGCTATTGCCTAACAATGTAAATGTAAGTAAGACACTACTAAACTCTGCACTTAAAAATGGTTACAACGGTAGATTTTGTTATGTATATTAACCACAATTTAAAAATTAAAAATATTACATTTTTAAAAAAGAGAGTCAGGATTACCAAGAAGGATCTAGGATGGCAGAGTAGATAAACACTATGTCTGCCTCCTCCCATGAACACATTAAAATTTAACTAAATTATAGAACAATCAACCTGGAGAACCATCTGAAGTCTAACTGAACAGAAGTTTTATAACTAAGGATACAGAAAAGCCATGTCAAGACTAGTAGAAGGGGCGGAGATATGAAATGGGCTGGTCCGACACCTGCATGTGGCAGTTGAGAATCAGGAAGTATATGTCAGCCACAGAGGTCCCCCCAGAGGAGTTAGGGACCCACCCCACACTGCAGTCTCCATCCCGGGGAACTTGTGCCTGGAAGAAGAGCTCCCACAACATCTTGCTGTAAAAAACAGTGGGGATTCTGACCATCTGAGTGGGACTGAGGGCTGTGGGAACCCAGAGATCTTCTTAAAGGGCCCGTGCACAGATACTTTCACTTGTAGGTACTCACTCTGGGCTCCGGTGCAAGGACAGTGACTGGGCGGCATTGGAGACATATGGGGAGAGGCTGAGTTGTGTGGCTTGGGGTGAGGAATTGGGGGACAGTGGCTGTTTTCCCTGTTTGGGGTCCTCCTGTCATAGAGCCAACAGGCAGGCACCATCTTTCCTGTGATGAGCCCTCTCCCCACGCCCACAGCCAAGTCTGACTCTGAATTGGCCTGGTAAGCTCTGCTCGCTTCATCTGGATAACTTCCTGAAATGCTGCCTCACCCAATTCATGGACCACATGAGGCTTTATCAGCGGCTAAATCGTACAGGAGCCAGTGGGTGGCAGCAGGCTCTGGGGTGTCCTGGACTTTTGTGGAACTACACTAGGACCAGTACTGGTAGCAGCCATCCTCGGTTTGCCTCACGCCTCCCCATGCACTTCCAGGTACAGCACAAGCAGTGACCAACTGCAAATAGGTTTGTACCTCCTAGCAGCCATCCTAGCCGACTCTATTGGGCTGTCAGAAACACATGACATATTTTTCTATGTTTTTCATTGAAAAAATGCGTCATGACTTTTCTGACAACCCAATATGATGGTCCCCAATAACGACCCTGGATATTCACCTTCCCCCAGTTATTCAATCAAATATTAATATAGGTCCTGTGAAGGGATTCTGCAGAGGTAATTAAGGTCTCACATCAGCTGACCTTCAGACCTGGGGGACTATCCATGGGACTGTCCTAATCAGGTGAGCACTGACTAGGGTTTCTCCTTTCCCCAAAGATTCCAATTGAGAGGGACTCACTGTGAGGTTATTTTCTGTACTGAGCGCTTTTTAAATGGGGGGCCACATGGCAGACTGCTGGTGGACACCAGGGGTTGGGGCAGCAGCTCCCTTGCTGGAAAAAACTGAATTCTGCTAACAATCTCTGCATAAGCTTAGAGGAAGATTCTGAGCAAAGGATGAGCACACAGCTTTGTGACACCCTGACCAGAGAACCCATCCACACCGAGCCTGGATTTCTGACTAAGGAACTGTGAGCAAATAAGTGGGGTTATTTTGAGCCACTAAATTTTGGAAATTTGTTACGCAGCAATAGAAAACTAATACGCAGGCTCAGCTGTGCAACAAATAAGCACACAGCATTCTTTCCACTGGAATAAATTTATAAATTGATATGCCCACTAAGTTGTAGTAATGTATTTCCTAACCTTTTTGTATTTTTTCAGGATATGATGTTATGGGATATCAATTTTAATACAATCCTCACTGATTCATTCAAAAAATAATTTAATGCCCACTATCTATGAGGAACGGCATCATATGCCTGGGATACAACTTTGACCTTAACAGCCCAAAGCCCCTGTGCTCATGTGCCTGACATTCTGGAGGCTTCCCAGAGTGAGATGCAGCCACCGGAGTGTTTTTAGTGAAGAAATGACACACCCTGACTCACATTCTCAGGATCACTGATTCCTTGTGGGGAGAGTAGTCCTTCGCTGGCAGATGAGGGGGTGGCGCTAGTACCCCAATTAGGAGTGAGAGGGTGGTGGATACTAAGGGGAGAAGAGGGCCTGAGGGGTGAGAGAGACAGAGAAGGGCTGGAGAAGCAGGGGGGAGGGAACGAGGCAGAGGTGAAGAATTCTAAAGCAGTGGAACTCTCAGATTGAAATATGCTGTCTTATAGATCTTTAATAAATTATCTAGGGCCTAGCAGGGTGTTCTGCGGAGCTACCTAAAACCCAGTCACCTTCTTTTGCTAATCAGTTTAAAAATAATAATGTGTCCCAAAAAACATACACAGCTTAGACGTGAATTGTTCATAAAAATAGGCGACGAAAGAACATTTTAACTGCACTGAACACTTGCAACTTTGAGGTTGTACATACTCCTGGTTGAAATCCACAGTAACAAACTGCTTCCACATGCTTCTTTGTATTGAGGATGCTGGGGACTCAACAGACAAACTCGGGGCTGTGGAATGAAGATCGTTTTACAATAGAAATATCCAGAGTCACAGGTGTACTGTCTGAGAAAGTAGGAATTAGGAGCTTTGAGAGTCTGACTGTAGTGCTGTTTAGACACATTTCTGCACCCAGGGGCCCAAATCACGGTTTTTACAGATTAGCTTCCGGATGATCAGGGGTTTCCAAGATTGTCACCCACTGTAGTTAATAAACAACAAGGAGCCTGGGCTCTGTGAGAATCTCTATGTGATGTTTTCAGGCACAGCTTCTCCAGGATTACAGAGAAAAACCCTGTCCTTCCTCTAGTCCCAGGGCGAGCTCACTCTCTGGCACCAAGTTCCCTGGGGTGTCTTCTTCCAGAAAAGTCCAGGGGGAGAGGGAAAGGGTGGGAGGCAGGAAACAGTGTGACACAGGCTTGGTGCAGGAGGAGGGGTCAGGACCCAGTCCCAGGTCCCCTGAGGGCGGTGTCTGGGGCGGGAAGCTCAGTGTTGGGGAGTCCCCACCTCCCCGCGGTTTCACTTCTCCTTCCACAACCTGTGTCGGGTCCTTCTACCTGGAAACTCGTGACGCGGCCCCAGTTCTCACTCCCATTGCGTATCCGGTTTCTAGAGAAGCCAATCAGCGTCGCCACCTTTCCGGTTATAAAGTCCCCACGGACCCGCCCGCACGCAGATCGTCCCAAGATCCCGAGGATGCGCATCATGGGCCCCGGGCCCCTCCTCCTGCTGCTCTCGGGGGCCCTGGGCCTGACGGGGACCCGGGCGGGTGAGTGCGGGGACGGGAGGGAACGGCCTCCGCGGGGGGAAAGCGAGGGGACCGCCCGGTGGGGACGCAGGACCCCGGGGACGATGTGTCCCCACCGCCCCGGCCCCGTGTCCCGCCCACTCCTGTCGCCCACTCGGGTCTNCGTCCCAAGCCAGTTCTTAACCATCGCGCCACTCGGCCGGCCCTCTTCTTTCTGTTATTAGTAATCCTGAACATTCGATATTTTTATCCCACGTGGTTAAAAGGTACCTAATTATATGATTGCAAGTGAAAAGCAGGGGACAGGAAGCAGGTATTTGTAGATTTTCCATTTTATCTGTGTTTTTTTTTTTAATATTTTATTGGGGAATTGGGGGAGGGGAACAGTGTTGGGGAATTGAGGACGGAGAACATACAAGTTGCTGTCTTATTGTTCTTCAGTCTAGTTGTGGAGGACGTCGCTTCACTGGTCCATGTTGGTATTATCAATGCACTCTTCCTGGCAAGGCAGTCAGTCGCCAGCTATTGGGCAGCTGTTCATGGTGGCTGACAGCAGCTCACAGTAGCTAACTCCCTCTGCTGGCTGCTCACGCTGGCTGCCAGCCACTCACGGTAGCTCACAGGAGCCGACTGCAGTCCCACAGCAGCCTACATGGTCGCCGTCAACTCACAGCAGCCCAGCTCCAGGTTGATCTGTTGCTCACCATCTTAGCTGTAGAGGGCACAGCGTCACTGGCCCTCATGTAGGATCCGAACCGGGGCCCTGCTGCTCAGAGCTCGCGCTCCCAAGCCAACTCTTAACCAACGAGCCACTTGGCGGCCCCATTAGGATTTTTTTAAACTAGTAATTTTTTTATTGATGGCAACTAAATGGTGTTTGTAGCATTTTTATCATACAGTAGATTCCATCCATTCACTATACTTTTCTGAGTTGTCCTACATGCATGTACATGTTTTCAATGTTGTCTGTCTTCTGTGCTGTTCCTATAAGTTTGCTATTGAAATATTTAAAAAAAAGAGGAGGAGACACCTGAGGACTCTTTCTCTCTCCACCTATGCACAGAAGAAAGGCCACGTGAGGACATAGAGAGAAGGTGGCCATCTGTAAGCCAGGAAGAGACCTCGCACCAGAAACTGAATGTGCTGGCACCTTGATCCTGGATTTCTAGCCTTCAGAACAGTGAGAAAATAAATGTCTGCTATTTAAGCCATCCAGTCTGTGCTGTTTTGTTATGGTAGCTTGAGCAGACTAATATACACGGTGAAAGAATTTTCAACAAGGGTGACAGGACCATTCAATGGGGGAGAAGACAAAAAGGCTTCAAAAAATGGTGCTGGGATAACTGAATACCTACATGCAAAAGAATAAAGTTTGATTTTTACCTTACACCATATATATAATGAACTCAAAATGGGTGAAAGACCTAAAGTAAGAGTTAAAACTATAGAACTCTTAGAATAACACATAGAGGAAAGGCTTTATGACATTGGATTTGGCAATGGAATTCTTTTGTATATGAAATAAAAAGCATAAGCAACACAACAAATAATAAAAAGAAAAAACATGTAAGTTGGAGCACATCAAAATAAAAAACTTCTGTACATTAAAGGACACAATCAATAGAGTGACAAGGCAACCCATAGAACAGGAGAAAATATTTCCAAATCAAATATATCATGTGTTAATATTCAGCATATATAAAGAACTTCAACAGCTCAAGAAAAACTAAAACAACTTCATTAAAAATTAGCTAAGGATCGGGCCGGCCGAGTGGCGCGATGGTTAAGAACTCGCTTGGGATGCCAGAGGGCCCCGGTTCGGATCCCACATATGAGGGCCAGTGACACNCTCCCAGAGGAGATTAACTGTTGGCGTCCCAACAGGTCCCAATTCACCTTGAGACACTCCTCAGAGGGAGTCTTATCGGCCTCTGGTCATACCGAGGCACTCCCTCAGAGAGATTACTGCCTCCGGTCATACCGAGGCTTTTCTCTCATAGCTAATGGGATTAGAGGCTAAATGCGGGGGGGACGTGTTCATAGAATTCGGCTGTCAGGCAACAGAGAGCTTTTGCCAAGAGAGAATAAAAGCTTCTGAAAATGTACCTAAATGAGTTTTAATTGTACCATCTGTACATTCCACCATCCAGAGGACTGGGGTGATAAGCACAATGAAACTGCTGTAGAATAGGCCACATATTACAAATGGATTGCATTATTTGTCCATGAAATGAATCCCTTGGTTACTATATAACTCACAGAGAATTCCCCAATAGGAGTTTATTTTTTTCCAATAATAACTTTCCTACCATTAAGGCTGTTGCTTTTCTGCAAGGGAATGTCTCAACCTAGTGAGACAACATACAAATCATGATTAACACATATTTGTATCCTTGAGATGGTAATATTTGGATAACATCCAATTACAATACCTCAAATGGACCTAAAGGAAGTGAGAAATGTCCTTGGACCCATGAAGTGGATTTCCAGGTTATATTTTAGACAGATAGAACATCTGCTATATGCTTTATGAGCTACAGTGGGAGAAGGTTTCCAGTAATATTCTTTACTCCCCATGAAATCATCTTCCAAGACCCCAATGCTTTAGTTCAAGTACATGCTGAAGTATAGGAAACTGAGCCCCTTTGGTTGATAGGATTAAGTCTAAGCTATATCCGTTTGGATCAAAGGCGCCCTCTTTTTGTTGCTATATTTTCTTTTCTTCTAAAGCTGTCCATTGGAACTGTAAAAGAGAGCCTTTTATTGATTTAATAGAGAGAAGAAACATTCTCAGTACTGGATAATTTGGCTGTCTATTGTTGCTGACTTAGCTGTAGTATCAGCTAGATTATTATTATTATTATTATTATTATTATTATTATTATTATTTTGCTTCCATGGTGGCAGCTTTAGAATGTCCTGGAATTTTGATAATTGCCAATTGCTTCAGTTGCTGTATGACATCTAATAATTCTGCAACCTGTTTTACATTCTTTATGGGCTACCCGAAGAAAGTTGAGAAGCATCACTGCCTCTATAAAATTTTGAAGTTTTCAGCTACACCAAAGCTATAGCAACTATCAGTGTAAATACTGGCTATTTGATCTTTGGCTCATTGACAAGTTCCTGTTAGAATAACTAATTCAGGTTGTTGATGTTTAGTGCCGGCTTAATGGCTCAGTTGGTTAAGAGTGGGAATTCTGAGCAACAGAGTCGCCGGTTCGATTCCCACGTGGACCAGTGAGCTGCAACCCAGCTGAGCTGCCTCTGAGCTGGCAACAGGTAGCAGGATGGCTCAGCTGGTGAGAGCATGTGCTCCTAACAAGGTTGCAAGTTTGACTCCCACATGGAATGGAGGGCTATGCCCACCCCACAACTAAGATTGAACACGGCACCTTGAGCTGAGTTACCCTGAGCTGCCAACGGAAGGTCGGATGGAGACTGGACTTGGAGCTGAGCTAGCTGCGCCCTCCACAACTAAGACTGAAGAACAACAACTTGGCTGTTCCCCTTCCCCAATTCCTCAACACTATTCTCTTTCCCCAATAAAAATTTTTAAACAACAACAAAAATGATGTTTAGTGCAAGATTTTTATTTAAAAAAATAGCCTTTATCAGACTAAGGAAATTGTTTTTCATTTTTAATGTATGTTTATTATTAATTGATGTTTATATTATTCATGGATGTTGATATTTATCAAGTGCTTTTTCTGAATCTGTTGAGATTTTTCTCCCCTTTTCTGTTAATATGAATTATATTAATTGATGTATAAATATTAAGCCAGCATTGCATTCTGGAATAAACTCATTTTGATTCTTTATAAAAAAATCAATACTATTACTTTGTTATTGTTGTTGTAGCAACTCCTCGTTTTTTCTCCATATGATTTAAAAAACAATTGCGTACCCAAATGTCCATCAACTGATGAATGGATAAAGAAATTGTGGTAATCCATACAGTGGAATATTTAGCCATAAAAAGAAATGAAGTGCTCATACATGCTACAACATGTATGAACCTTGAAAACTATGATAAATGAAATAAGCCAGACATGGTAGGCTACATAGTGTATGATTCCATTTATATGAAATACCCAGCAGATGCAAATACCTTTACACAGAAAGCAGATTATTGGTTTTTATAGGCTGGGGTCAAAGGAGAATGGGGTGGGGTGACTGCCTAATGGGTAAGCAATTTTTTTTTTGGTGACGAAATTGCTCTGGAACTAGATAGTGGTGATGGTTGCAAAGGATTTTGTATGCACTAAATGTCACCGAGTTGTACACTTTAAACTAGTAAACATGGTAAATTTCATGTTATGTGTATTTTGTATCAATTTTTTAAAAGGCTGGGAAATATATTCCAAAACCTTTTGTGTGGTAAACTACTAAGGTTTGCTTTAGAATCTGCCCATCTGTCTCTCCTAATAGGACGTCATCTCCCACTTAGAGCAGCCCTTGGTCTTCTGTCTATAGGAAGCTGTCTGTCAGAACATCCTCCTAGATCAGCCAAGTCCAAAACCCAAGATGACTTTCTGCCTTGAATCCAAATACTCAGATGCAAGGCTGAGGCTCATTTTCAGTGGAAATTAGGAGATTATCCAATTAGTAGGATTCACTGGGAGTGCCAGTGATTGGCCTAAATGCCTGGGATGTCATGTTTGCAGATCTGGAGAGAAGCCTGCTCACAAATGAACACACCGTTTTGGTGTGTGCAGGTAGGGTCCTCAGCAGAGGAACCAGAGGGAGCTCAGGGACACCGGGCACTGCACGGCCCTTAGCTGAGTGCTTCACCCATCTACCCATCTGTCACCCACAACTGAAGAAAGATGGCAACTCTTACCTCGGCCCATCCTTCAGCTGTGTGCCACTGGCACAGACTGCGAGTGTGACTGATTCTGGGATCTTCCTGCTGTTGTGGGAAGACCTTCCTTCCATCCATGTGGCTCAGGCCCAGGAGGCTCCACAGGAGGCTGAGTGTCCTTTATTCCTCAAGGCCAACATTTCTGTGAACCCAGGCCAAGGCTTTACGTTCCCCAGGACTCAATTTTGGAAGATTTAAGAGGGAAGAATCCGTCCACTCTTTCGGGTGTGATGGTAAAAACATGTACATTCGGGCCGGCCGGGTGGCTCCATTGGCAAGAGCGCCAGCTCTGAACAACAGGGCTGCTGGTTTCATTCCCACATGTGCCAGTAAACTGCCCCTCTACAGCTAACACTGTGAACTACAGCTCAATCTGGAGCTGGGCTGCCATGAGTGGCCAGCGATGGCGTAGGCTGCAGTGAGGCTGCAGTGGGCTGCCGTGAGCTACCGTGAGTGGCCAGCAGCCAGCGTGAGCAGCCGCCCAATGGCCAGCGACTGACTGTCTCAGACGGGAAGAGTGCAATGATCATAATACTAACATGTGCCAGTGAAGTGACGTCCTCCACAACTAGACTGAAGAACCAAAGGACAACAACTTGGCTGTCTGTTCCCCTTCCCCAATTCCCCAATAAAATCTTTTAAAAAAATGTACATTCATTCATACATGTGTATTAACACATACAAACATTCATATATAATCTTGTGTACGCAATCGGTAATCGATAAATTGGTGGTATTCTTAGTGTTGCCTTTATTGCTCATCTGCAGTCTGTAACCATGGACGGATCATGGACTGTGGAGGAAGAGTTCATTTCTCTTTCTGAGGAGGCATTTCTGCCCGTGAAGTTCTAATGAGAGATGCTGATCAAGGCTGAGGTCGGAAGGAGATCTGTACTTCTTTTTATAATTACTTTACTTCAAAAGATGTATTTTGAAATTTAAAGTATGTTTTTCATATTAGAAAAATAAAAACCTGTTCAATCACAGAAAACTTTAAAATGCACAGAAGAAAAGCAGAAATATGGCCTCTCCTCAGAAAGCATTCTGAACTATTGGGACGTCAGAAAAGTCATGACGCATGTTTGCCACAGATGGCACTAGTTTATTTTTGGAAGTACTAGAGTCATTCGCATCTATGTGATTGCTATGTCATTTGACATCTGACAGTTATAGCTTCATTCTAAAAAAAAATGAGTGATTTGTTTGAGTTTTGGAGATTTTACAACAGGTTGAAGATGGAAGACCAAACTGTGCATATTGGCCATTCACACACACCCACAGGAACAAACAAGCAAACAGATTTTTGAAAACAATTCCTGAATAAAGCCTGGAGAGCACCAGATGCAAAAACCCGTTGGCTCAGATCCAGGAGAGAGCTGCCCTACAGCACCTAAGCCAAGGAGCAAAGCATTGGAGCCGCAAACAGCTCAGTAGGTGCCTATTTGGTTTGCTCACTGGTTAGAAGGCCACCAGAGTTCTGTTTTTCTCTGAACCTAGACTAGCCTCCAAAAGGTCTACTGGCAAAAATAACTCTCCAGAAAAATCCACCAAGAGAACAGTTTATTTGGGAAAAGAAAGAGAAACACGGTCACCCCAGAAGTGTGCGGATGCTCACTCCTGACTGGTGCTCCGACTGGCTGCCCAGTGGAGAAGAGCCCCGGCACCAACATGGCTGTTCTATTTATTAGCATCCCTCCCCTGGAAGTTCCCACAAAGTTGTAACAAGAAGCCAGGACCAGAGAGTTAACAAGAGGCCCAGTTCTACCCATAGTCCTCCCAGCTATATGGTTAAGCATCTTAAGATGCTAGTTCACTTTTATCATTTTACATAACCAAAGGACCCATTTCAAAGAGAATATAATATGTTTAAAGCCAACTTTGTTGGGACACACGTTACATACAGTAAACTGCATCTCTTTGAAATGCACAGCTGGTTGAATTGTGGCAATTGTACACACCCACGTCACCATTCCCGTAGTGAAGATGGAGACCATGCCATTGTCCCCAAAGATAAGTCATGTCATAAAATGCTATGTAGCCAATAAGGAAGTAAGATAGATTTTAATGTACTGCTATGGAAGATGTGCTCAACACACTTTTAAGCCTTTTAAAAGGTTAAGAACACACTGAATTATAATGCCTCTGATACCACTTACAAATTAAATATGTTGTAAAGAGCAGAAAACCTGGAAGGTTCCTCACCAAAGTTTTGACAGTGGTGTCTCCAGGAAGTGGGTAATTTGGTGACTTTCACTTTCTCTGAGATGTTGGAATTTTATCTTTTAGTATAAGGTTGGATTTATATGAGAGTCAGGGAGAGGACATTTCAGTTTTAAAACATTATAAACTTAAGTCCCAAACTGAATAAGTTTCAGATTTTAGAAAACCAAATGTTAATTAAATAGAACAGCAGAAATTGTCTTTTGAGATAATCCTTCACATTTTGATAGCATTGAATCTTTCTTAAAGTGCTTTTACAGGGATGTTTTTACTGGCATAGACAGATGTCTAATAAAGATTTATAAAATATGCAGGCTGTAATTTTAAAAAATGGAAGATCGAGTGGCGGCACAGGGGACCCTGTCACATTTATACTCAAACTGAGTTTGAAACCCGAGTTGCCACAGTGTCCTTGGGTCAGAAACACAGTCAGGGCAAATCTTGTTCCTTGAGCACCGATTGCCATTGGGGAAGATCAAAGGCCTTTACAGCAAGTCGGAAGAATGAGCCTGACTTTCTGATCTGAAGAAGTTTTAAGAATGTTTGGTGCCTGGCTCCTTTCTCCAAGGAACTAGTGACTTCAAAGAACACAGCCCCCTAAAAATCATAAAGGACTCTGCATTAGAGAGGAAGGTGAGAGTAGGGGAGCCCATAACTCCAAATCTACTGATCCCTCCTACACAAGAAGACACTGAAAAGTGGTCAGGACAGTCCATCCCCTCCAGGGACCAGGCAGGGAAGTCAGAGTCACCAAGGGTGGATGTCAAATCCCATCAAAGAAATAGTACAAGGAAACTTGTGTGTCACACTTTGAGGCCCACACAAATGCTCAAATAGAACCAAGAGCAGAAAATCAAACTCCCAGTTCAGGCGAAGTCACTGAGGTTGGCTGTAAGGCTGTGGGACGTGCAGGTGGAAGGGGCAACTCTGTTTAGGGCTGCAGCCCAGCAGCCCCTCTGCCTTGGGGCCAGGATGGACCCTTTCTCTTCAGCAGCACACAGTGAGGCCATTTCTGGGGGAAAATGTAGCCTCTCATTGGGTTCTTGAGGTTTTTACATTAATTTGTTCAGACTTTGTAGATTTTGAGTTCATCTTTGAAAATCTTGGAATTAATTTACTTTGGTCCTGTCTCCATGTGGAATCTGAACCACATCCCACATGACACCCCAGTGTCTCCCTTCTTAGGCAGAATGAAGTAGGAACAGGGACTGGCTATGTGGGCTATGGTCTCGTGTGCAGGTTCATTTTCCAAGTCATCTTAGCTAGGCCATGGCATCCAGATATTTGATCAAACATCATTTTAGATGTTTGTGTGAAGGTGTTATTTGAGTGAGATTAATATTTAAATCAGTAGATCTTAAGTAAAGCAGATTATCCTCTCATAATGTGTGTGAACTTGATCCAATCAATTCATGGCCTAAAAAGGAAAAATAAGAAACCCCTGACCTCCCCCAAGGAGGAGGGAACTGTGACAGAAGCCTGCCTTCAGGCATGAACTTCAGTACCAACTCTTCTCCGGGTTTCCAGTTGGTGTCCTACCTGCCCTACAGGTTTTCAGTTACCTCAACTAAATCAATGTCTCTCTCTCTCTCTGTCTAAGTCTCTCTCTCTCTCTCTCTCTCTCTCTCTCTCTCTCTCTCTCTCTATATATATATATATATATATATATATATATTTTTTAATACAAATACGCATATTAAAAAATATATATATTTATAATACATAAATATATAATTATGTTTTAGATAAATGATATATATTTGTATACATATTTTTTTTTAAATTAAGGTGTGACTTTTTTGTTTTTTAAGATTTTTTTTTATTGGGGAATTGGGGGGATGGGAACAGTGCTGGGGAATTGGGGGAAGGGGAACAGACAAGTTGCTGTCCTTTTGTTCTTCAGNATTTACTTGAACTTCATTTCCAGCCATTAGCCAAATAAACAAAGGGAGGAACAGGCCATCCTAGGCTGATTCTATGATGGTCCCCAATAACCACCCTGGATTGTCACCTTCCCTTAGTTATTCAATCAAACATTAATATAGGTGCTGGGAAGGGATTCTGCAGATGTAACTAAGGTCTCACATCAGCTGACCTTCAGACTGGGGACTATCCATGGGACTGTCCTAATCAGGTGAGTACTGACTGGGGTTTCCCCTTACCCCAAAGATTCCAAGTGAGAGGGATTCTGTGTGAGGCATTTCTCCACTGGGGGGTTTAAAAATGGAGGACCACATGGCAAAGACTGCTGGTGGACACGAGGGGTTGGGGCAGCAGCCCCCTCACTGACAGTTATCAAGGAAACTGGGACCTCAGAGCTACAACTGGAAAAAACTGAATTCTGCTAACAATCTCTTTATAAGCTGGAGGAAGATCCTGAGTTCCCATCTCCCCATGGTTTCACTTCTCGCTCCACAACCTGTGTCGGGTCCTACTGCCTGGAAGCTCCTGACGCGGTCCCACTTCTCACTCCCATTGGGTGCCCGGTTTCTACAGAAGCCAATCAGTGTCACCGCCTTTGCGGTTATAAAGTCCCTACGGACCCGCCCCCTCGCAGATCGTCCCCAGACCCCGGGGTGCGGGCCATGAGCGCCGGGGCCCTCGTCCTGCTGCTCTCGGGGGCCCTGGGCCTGACGGGGACCCGGGCGCGTGAGTGCGGGGTGGGGAGGGAACGGCCTCCGCGGGGGGAAAGCGAGGGGACCGCCCGGTGGGGACGCAGGACCCCGGGGACGATGTGTCCCCACCACCCCGGCCCCGTGTCCCGCCCACTCCTGTCGCCTACTCGGGTCTCCCGACCCCTCCCCCTTCCGTCCCGCCCCTTTTCCGCCTCCCGGGACCCGCGCCGGGAGGAGGGTCGCCCGGGTCTCAGCCTCTCCCTGTCCCCAGGCTCCCACTCCTTGAGGTATCACCGCACCTCCTGGTCCCGGCCCGGCGGCGGGGAGCCCCGGTACATCTCCGTCGGCTACGTGGACGACACGCAGTTCGTGCGGTTTGACAGCGACGCAGCGAATCCGAGGATGGAGCCGCGGGCGGCGTGGATGGAGGGGCCGTGGGTGGAGCAGGCGCTGCCGGGGTACTGGGACGAGCAGACGCAGATCTGCAAGAGCACCGCACAGATTAACCGAGGGAGCCTGAACAACCTGCGCGGCTACTACAACCAGAGCGAGGCCGGTGAGCGACGTGGCCCGGGTCCCGGTCACCCCCCCCACCCCGTCCCCCCACGGGGACGGGCCGGAGTCTCCCCGAGTCAGTGGGTCAGAGCTTCACCCCGAGGCTGCGGGACCCGCCCGACCCTCCACCCGGGAAGAGCCCGCGGGGACTTGCACCCGGTGTCATTTTAAGTTCAGCCTCCGTCACTGCGGGGCGGGGTCAGGGTCTCACACCTACCAGAGGATCACTGGCTGCGATGTGGGGCCGGACGGGCGCCTCCTCCGCGGGTACAGGCAGCTCGCCTACGACGGCGCTGACTACCTCGCCCTGAACGAGGACCTTTCCTCCTGGACCGCGGCCGACACGGCGGCTCAGATCACCCGGCGCAAGTGGGAGGCGGCCGGTGAGGCGGAGCGCTGGAAGGGCTACTTTGAGGGCAGGTGCCTGGAGTGGCTCCGCAGATACCTGGAGAAGGGGAAGGAGACGCTGCTGCGCGCAGGTGAGAGGGGCCGCGGGGCTCCTACACGGAGAGGAGGAAATGGGGTCAACACCAGGACACCCCATCTCCCCGACATCGGGGGTGGAGTCCGCCTGGGTTTTCAGACCTGGTACCAGAGAGGGACCCAAAGGGCCACCTTCTCTCAGGGACAATTAGGGGTGCAGCCTCTCAGGGGATGGAGGGGAGACCGTCTCAGAAACACCTGATCAGTGGTTCCCTTTGGCCCCGACAGCTGCCTGGGAACCTGTGGGACTTTCTCTCTCAGGCCTTGTTCGCTGCCCTACACACAGTGTGACTGAGGTCTGACCCCCGCTGTTCTGAGTCATTTGGCCTCCACCCAGGTCAGAACCAGGAACCCCTTTTGTCTCCATCAGAGACCTGTCTCTGCCCCTGGGCTGTCTCACCCTGATTCTAGAACTTTCTATAGAATAGAGATTATCCCGGATGCTGTGTCCAGTGTGGTTGTGGGTTTTGTGCTCCCTTCCCCCACCCCAGTTTCCTGACCATTTTCTGGATGGTCACGTGAGCACTGCTGGAGGGTCCCCTGAGGGATGCAAAGGTCCTGAATTTCCTGACCCTTGTCCTCAGACCCTCCAAAGACACACGTAACCCACCACCCCACCTCTGACCATGAGGTCACCCTGAGGTGCTGGGCGCTGGGCTTCTACCCTGCGGAGATCACCCTGACCTGGCAGCGTGATGGGGAGGACCTGACCCAGGACACAGAGCTCGTGGAGACCAGGCCTGCGGGGGACGGGACCTTCCAGAAGTGGGCAGCTGTGGCGGTGCCTCCTGGAGAGGAGCAGAGATACACGTGCCATGTGCAGCACGAGGGGCTGCCCGAGCCCCTGACCCTGAGATGGGGTACGGAGGGGGCCGTTGGCACAGAGCCTCTTCTCAGGGAAAGCAGGGGCCTCTGGAGGAGTTCAGGTCGGGGCTGAGGCCTGGGGGTCAGGGCCCTCACTTTCTCTTCCCTTTCAGAGCCGCCATCTCAGGTCGCCATCTCCATTGGCATAATGATGGGCATCATTGTTGGGGCGCTGGTCTTGCTCGGAGCTGCAGTCGCTGGAGCTGTGTTGTGGAGGAGGAGGCACTCAGGTAGGGAAGGGTGAGGACTGAGTTGTCTTCTCCCACTGGGAGGTTTCAGCCCCAGGTACAAGTGTGTCCTGCCTCAATAGTGGGAAGGACATTTCATACACGTGTATTTTCCCAGTCTGGGGCCCTATTTGCTAACACTTACTCTTCATTAATGCACGTGTGAAAATCATCACCTTGATGATTCTGATAATGGGGACCTGATTCTCAATACTCACAGGTCAGAGTGGAAGGTCCCTGCTGAGGACAGACCTCCAGGAGGGTGGTTGGTCCAGTCCCCACACACGTACTTTCCTCAGGTTTCCTGATCCTGCTGTGGGTCTGTAGTCACAGTTCTGGAAACTTCTCTGGGTTCCAGGACTACGGGATTCCTCTAGGACCTCATGGCCCTGCCTCCTTCCTGGCTTCTCACGTGATGTTTTCTTCCCACAGGTGGAAAAGGAGGAAGCTACGCTCAGGCTGCAAGTGAGTGTGGAGGAGGGGTGATCCCTGAGACCCTTGGGATAGTGTAGATGGAAGCCCTTCGGGGAGCCCACCCACCCCCATCATTCCTCCTTTAGCCACATGTGCTGTGAGCTCTGACCACATCCTGTTTTGTTCTCCCCCAGGTGGTGACAGTGCCCAAGGGCTCTGATGTGTCTCTCACAGCTTCTAAAGGTGAGACCCTGGAGGGCCTGAACTGGGGAGGGTTGGGACAGAGGGGACAGGATTGGGTAATAAGGATTCTTTGGGACATTTTGACCATGTGGTGGGCTGTTGAGAATGTCACCACTTTCAGCCACTAACCTGAATTTGTTCATGATTTTGTTTTACAGCGTGAGACAGCTTCCTTGTGAGGGACTGAGTGATGCAAGATTTGTTCATGCCCCCACTCTGTGACTTCAGGAACCTCTGATCTCTCTTTCTGCAAAGGGCATCTGAATGTGTCTGCGTTCTTCTCAGCATCCTGTGAGGAGGGGGGAGACTGCCCGCCCCCTGCCCTCCACACCCCCACCCTGCACTGAGTCTCTTCTGTGACCCACTGTCCTGTTCTAGCAGAGTCTGTTTCTATCCTGCTTTTACTTCATGTTACTCTGAAAGGCAACTTCCTACTTCTTTTTGAAATAAGAATCTGGATGTGAATCTTTTTTCAGTTCTTACCATAAAGTGCTGATGGGTTAATTAGGGGAGAAAATCCTAAATTTTGAGAGGAAATAAATGGAAGCCCTGAGAACCTTCCAGAATCTGTTGAAGGTGGAGACAGGAGAGGCTGTGAGGACAGAGTATGGACGCAGCCTGAGCCCAGTTGGTGCTCATTGCATCGTGGGCTGTGACGTAGTCACTCCTTGGCTGGGTAACCTCTTTGCCCCTTTGTCTTAGTCCCTTAAGTAGAACCTTGTCCCACCAGGACCTGTGATCACATGAACTCGAATATCACCCAGGTCTGGTCTTGTCAGTGAGGGCTTCGTGTGGCCGGGTCAGCCTAGGCTCAGGCCTGGGCCTTGCCCTGAGCCCTGCCCTGAGCCCCCATCTTTTGGGTGTTCATTTGTTGTTTCTATAGAGGAATATGACTGCTTTTGTTCTTGTTACGAGTCCTGGTCTCATTCTTCTCTGGGTGTCCCCTGTCTGTCAGCAGCAAGAGGCATTTTGAAGAGGGTTTCCTGGGTGCTGGAAATGCTCCTTGATGTGGGTGATGTTTGTTCCAATGTTCACTTTGTGAAGATTTACTGCACACTTATGATTTGTCCACCTCTTTCTATGGGTGTGTGAACCTAGAAATAAAAAGCCTTTCAAAGTGAGAGGCAAGAAGTATTTATTTGAGATGGGAAAAAAAAAAAAAAAGAATAGCTGCTGGAGACTGGCTCCCACAAGTCCAGGGGTGCCCTCTGGTGGAGACGGCTTCGGTGAGGAAAGAACGCGTGGAGACAGAGAAGCGCTTTTCAAGAATTAATGTCTCACTTTATTTTTACAGCCTGTCCTTTTTGTACTGGGCAGGTAACTATTTACTTCCTCACGATGTTTCTATTACAGGGTACAGCCGGATCTGTTCTTCACTAATGACTGACTTATTCTAACTATGTTTCAATTTCTTCCACTAATGGCCAGAGCTGAGTTCCTGCCTTGGCCACTTAAAGGATGTTTACTACTTAGCAACTGTTTCAAACACTACTGGCTAAACAGGACCTTAAGAATTACAAGGTGCATAACTAGTCTATCACTAAGAATCTATCATTAAGAAACTAACAGTAAAACAGAATTATCATAATATGTCCAAAACTCAAAGAAAATCAATATAAGAAGGGGTGTCAGATCTTTATCCTACTGGGGGCATCCAAAGGGGAATTTAAATTTTTCAAAACATAAAGCAGTATCTGTTTCTCAGCCAGAGCTTCAGGATTTGACACAATAGCAGTGTGATAGGCCATGTCAGACACTGAGGTGCAGCGAGCTCCCAACAAATAGCTATTCGGGAAGCACTGATTCAGGCAAAGCCCAAATAATGTTCTGATTAGGAGACAAAGGCGATGGGCATTTATGAGAAAGGGAAAGAGAACAATTACATCAACAGAAGGAAGGCATTTCTATTGGTGCTGATAATGTAGTGATGCTAATTTTAAATGATTAAAAACTTTTGTTCAGTCCAGTCATGAGTCCAGTAGTTATCATAGTTGCTTTCCTGTTATCTCTGTAAGCGGTTCTTTGGGGCACACAGTAGCCCTAGGCCCAGTGCACAGGTTATTTTTGCTGTTTTAACATTTCAAAGGTTTGAGGCATAAGATGCGAAAAGTAGTTCCTCTGGGATGGCAGCTCCCGCTCCATTTTAAGGTGACACCATTTATTATTTTTTGACAGGTGTGTTTCATGGAAGTATACTTTTCCGGATTTTTGAAACCACTCTATTTAAGCTAACATAGATGTTTTTTTTTTTACTGAAGCCCCTTAGAAATGCTGAATTGAAAAACAAATCACTGGAATTTAAAAAAAAAATCCAAGAAAATACATTCCTGTATTCAGTTATGAAGAAGAGAATCTAAAGCAAGAGCAGTAAGCCTAGAGCTGAACCAGAATAGTTTTGGGAGGGGCAGCCAGTTTACTCAGTTGGTTAGAGAACAGTGCTCATAAGACCAAGGTTGCCGGTTCGATCTCCACATGGGCCAGTGAGTTGCACCCTCCACAACTAGATTGAAAACTACTTGACTAGGAGCTGATGGGTCTTGGAAAAACACAATATTCTTTGAAATGTTTCAGGGGTCTGTTCTCCAATTAAAAAAATATATAAAGTAAATGTTTTTTTGAAAAGAAATAAAATAGGTGAAATCTTAAAACTATGAAGAAATTTATAGTTCACACAGAGGTGTTGATTATGGGACAAGAATAATAATGAGGAGTTCTGTAGTTTCCTGCTCTGGTCTGGAAAAAGGGAATGGCTGTCAAGCAGGAGCTAGGAATCAGAACCCAAACAGGCCCTGATGAGGGGAGAAAGTGAAAGATGCCCTAAGTGGTGCGTGAATGACTCATGGGCAGTGGCTGATGGGTTGGCTGGCCAGTCAGAACCAGAGGAAAATAAAGCTGGAAAGTGGAGAGGCTGAGGAGAGGTGTGCTCGTAGGCCTCTTGCCACGGGCAGAGTGGGTGAAGGTACTGGTGTGCGTGTGGATGCCAGCAGAGGTCATCCTTGTGGTGGGGGCTGCCTGAATCCGCTGGGGGCAGTGCTATGTTGGATGGTGTCCCTTAGCCTCTTCCCAGAGCCCCAGGGCTTTCTCATGGGGACTCCGTACAAAGAGACATCTGGGATGGAGCCTGTGTGGGCACAGCAGTGTGGCTTTCCACTCACCCAGGCTGACCTGGCATCTGCCACTTCTGAGTGCCTGGCCTGCTGATGGCAGCTTTTTTGTTTGAATAGAGAAATAAAATAGGTGAAATTAAATAATAACAAGAGAGTCATCTCAGTAAATGTGTCACTGCAGATATAAGAGAGATTTAAATAATCTTAAAACTATGAAGAAATTTATGTCATGGAAAAGCTTTACTGTGAAGAAAGAAGTTAAAGCAATTATAAAAATTGTTTCCCTTCAGAATATCTAGGATCTTTTACAGGTAAGTTCTACACAACTTTCAAGGAAGGTTCATGATCTTATATAAAATATTCAAAAGAATGGAAAAATACAGGGAAAGCCAAACAACTCCCTTTATTAGGCGTGAATAACATTGATCTTAAAGTTAGTTTGGGAATAAATAAGAAGAAAGCATTATAGGAAAATCACCTTTAAGAAATTAGATGTGGGGCGGCTGGTTAGCTCAGTTGGTTAATGCTCAATGCTCATAACACCAAGGTTGCCGGTTGAATCTCCGCATGGGCCACTGAGCTGCGCCCTCCATAACAACCGTATTTCCCCATGTATAAGACGCACCTTAATTTTGGGGCCCGAAATTTGAAAAAAATGTATTATATAAAGTTATTGAACTTACCTTCAGGAGCACGATTTCCATTCACTTTTGCAAATTGGGTCACCTTTAACTTGAATTCAGCACTGCACGAAAATCTTTTCTGAGCCATTTCTGGGCAGAACGTGGCAAAACATAACCTAATATACCGGTAACAAGTGCGAAACAATGAGCGCAAAGACAAGCATGAAAAAGCAGGAAATGCGAGTTAAAAAATCTACAACCACTGTATAAGACACACCCAGATTTTAGACACCAAATTTTTCGAACAACGGCGTGTGTTATACTTGGGGAAATATGGTATGTGTCTCTGTTTTACTTTTATCCAATCCCAGGGATTTCCCCGCTTTGCTTTCTCCCACCCTCCTAATCTACCACCAATAGATTTCATATAACCCTCCTTATGTCTCCTTTTATTCTAATGAATAAAATAAACTGCAAAACTGCTGTTCTGTTCTCCAGAGCATTAATCAGTTGAAATTTTGCTTCCTGGCAATTGTCGTCAGTTTGGCTCAAATAAATTCATTAAAGTTCTCCACAGGTTTGGATATTTCTTTTTTTTCTTTTTTTTTTTTAATTGGGTAATTGGGGGAGGGAACAGTGCTGAGGAATTGGGGAAGGGGACCAGCCAAGTTGTTGTTCTTCAATCTTAGTTGTGGAGGGCGTAGCCACCATCCCATGCGGGAGTCAAACCAACAGCCTTGTTGTTAAGAGTGCATTCTCTATCCACTGAGCCATCTGGATGGCTGCTCAGCTCAAGGTGCCGAGTTCAGTCTTAGTTGCAGGCAGGCAGTCTTGTTGTTAGGAGCACATGCTCTCACCAGCTGAGCCATCCTGCCACCTGTTGGTAGCTCAGCAGCAGCTCAGCTCAGGCGCAGCTCACTGGCCCA
>NW_017733636.1:59994-71014 GCF_001890085.2 Hipposideros armiger
TTCCAATACAGTTATTTGTTTACTGGCTAAAAACTCCCTCACAGATAGTGCTGAGTGAGCAGGTGCATTGTCATGATGCACCATGAATTGTTGGCGAAAAGTTCAGATTGTCTAAATTTTTCACTCGCCCTTTTCAGCACTTCCAAATAGTAAACTTGGTTACCTGTTTGTCCAGTTGGTACAAATTCATAATGACTAATCCCTCTGATATAAAAAAAAGTTAGCAACAGCAGTGCAACAAGTTCGCAAACTTACTTGTCAGAGTTCATACACCCATCACTGGGGGCTCACAGCAGCTCAGCTCCAGGTTGAGCTGTTGTTCATCATCTTAGCTGTAGAGGGCGAGCATCACTGGCCCTCAATGTGGGATCCGAACTGCAGCCCTGCTGCTCAGAGCTGGCGCTCCCAAGCGAGCTCTTAACCAGCTGAGCCACTTGGCCCGCCCCATATTTTTTTTAAATAAAAATTATCTAATACCTCTCCATATATCTTAGCTCACTTCCCTCACAAAGTTGTGGACATCAGGGCATCATCAGTTGGGCGATTTGTTTATAAGAAACAAAAGCAGCCTTACTATTTGGGAGAAAGGGGATGTGCTGGGAATAATGGACAAGCTCACAGAATCATGGCTGCAGCCAAGGAAGCAAGGCTCAGGGCAGGTGGGGACAGGGCAGCACTGAGATACAGGCAGTCCCCTTAAGGAGCAACTCCTGGACCAACATAAAATACCCCACAATGTTCACACTCTTCAGCCCCGCTCAATGCTCACACTCCCGTGAGAGCACGTCCGGTTGTCCACCTTGGTCCTGCTGTTTACTCCTCCGCTAGAAGCAGCAGTCAGCATTGATCAGCAGGCCTGCCAGGCTGCACCCAGGTGGTGTTTTACATTTCCTTAAAGTATATTGGGGTGGAGTTCCCAGGAATGGACAATTGCACATGAACACAATGAGACCCGGGAGGTGATGTTCAACTCGAGCTGGAGCTTCTGAGCTCCAGGCCAGGACAGCAGTAGAGGGAGAGGGTCTTGGGCTGGGGTTCAGGAGGGACAGGCCTCGCTGCCTCTGCGTCTCCAGCTTTATTGCCGGCTTCTACTCCCGCTCCCCTCCCACGTGTCTCAGAGCCAGAGCTCCTCTGCTTCCCTTGTTTTGTCTGAGGGTTAAGCCAAAATGTTGTGACAGGAATCACATAATAAGTCATGGATTAATATTGTGATTTCTAGGGTAACTAAAAACATAATAAAAGATCGANCCGGGGCCCTCTGGCGTCCCAAGCCAGTTCTTAACCATCGCGCCACTCGGCCGGCCCAAGAGTGATCTTTTAAATGTGAATTAGGATGTAATCTCACCACCACGTCCCACATGACACTCCAGTGTCTCCCTTCTTAGGCACAATGAGCCCCCAGTCCCTCACCTGCCTGCCAGCCCCGCATGACAGGACCCCTCTGATTGCCCACCTCTCAGCCCATCTCACTCGTCTCTACTCCCAGCAGCCTCTGGACACTGCCCAGTCCTGTCTCAGGGCCCCTGCCTCTGCAGTGACTCCCCAAGTGCACCTTCTCCCTTAGGGATGCACATGGATACTCCTCACACCATTCGGGTCTCTGCTCAATGGTCCAGGGGTCAGTCAGTCCTCAGAAACATCATGTCCAACAAACTGACGTATATGCCGACCATCCACCCACCACCAGTCTTCTAGCCCAGGCATGTTAGTCTCCAAAGCAATTATCACTGATCTTATAAAAATTGTGTTTATTGTCAGTGAGTATCACTGTAATATATGTTCCTTGAGCAAGGGGTCTCATCTGTTTCTTCATCACTGTATCCTCCACATCATTCCCAGCTTATAGCATGGACTTAATAAGTATGTGTTAAATAAATGAATATGTCATTACAGCAATTTCGAGAAACAATTTGACCACATATATGAAAAGGCGTAAAAATGTTTAAACTCTTTAACTTAATATTGACCCTTTGAGTAGTCTATCAATTTAAAAAATCCCATGTGTAGAGGAATCTTTACTCACAACAATGATTGTGAAATCATTATTTGCAAGAAGAAGAGATGAACGCTAATGGATAGAAAAAGGGTCTGGCTCTTTCCTGTTGTTTAAAATAGTATGCAGCTTGTAAAAGTGGTGTAAAACTTTTGCAGACATTATAGCATGGATAACTACTTGTTTTATAGGAACACGTTTCAGAAAGTACATTTAAAATAACTTGTAACATACGAATGCAACTTTGTAAAATGAACACACATGTACATATATAGTTACTGCTACTTTTACATAACTTTATATAATTTTATGTACACTATTATTTTATTATTATTATTATTACTATTTTTATATTATGTGTCTTTAATATACTATGTAAACACATTGAAAATCAGGACCCTGACAAAGGGCAGCTCCAGGAAGCACCATTCACACTGAAGTCTAGGAAGCTTCAACGTAATATTGGGTTGTCAGAAAACTTATGACGTATTTTGTTTATGTTTTTCAAAGGTCATTTATTTATATAAAGAACAAAGATCAATCAATGATATATTGCCCGTTTTGTTCGATAACCTTTTGGCATCTTTCAGTGAGCTTCATAATTCCTCGTTCATAGAAGGACCTGTCTTTATTTGCGAAAAACTGAACAAGGAGCTGATTTACAGCCTCGTGTGAATTGAATGTTGTACCACACAAGGAGTTTTGAAGAGAGCGAAACAAGTGGAAGTCTGACAGCGTAAGGTCAGGCGAGTATGGTGGGTGTGGCCACATATCCCATCCAAGCTCTAATAATTTTTGATGGGTGATCAAACTTGTGTGTGGTCTCGTGTTGTCACGATGGAACACAACTCCTTTACAATTAACGAGCTCTGGACATTTCTGGATGATGGATTCATTCAAACTGTCCCATTGCCAACAGCATACATTCAAATTGATTGTTTGGTTCTTTGGTAGGAGCTCAAAAATCACGACACCCTTAAAATCCCACCATGCTGAGAACATAACCTTTCTCTGATGAATGTCTGCTTTCGATGTTGTTTGAGGTGAATCACCTCTTGACCAAGACCACTTGCGCACCACACTGTTGTAAACAATCCAAGTCTCATCACAAGTTATCATTCGCTTCAAAAAAGGATCGTTTTCCTCATGTTGAACTTTTTTGAGTTCATGTGGAACCAAAATATCAAGCTTGCTTACATATCCCATCTTCTTCAGGTGGTCGTGAACACTTGAATGATGGATGTTCAATGTTTCTGCAATCTCTTGTGTCATGTAATGTGGGTTTGACTCGATCAATGCCTTTATTTTATCATCATAAACCTCGGTGGGCATCCCTGACTGAGGAGCATCATCGAGATCAAAATCACCAGCACAGAATTTTATGAACCATCGTTGGCAATGACGTTCTCGTAGAGCATTGTCACCATAAACTTTATGCAACTTTTCACAAGCTTGATGCATGTTCTTCCCTTTATGGAAGTAAAACAATAAAATATGGAGAAAATGTACAGTTAGGTCTTCCATCTTCACCTTGTTGTAAAATCTCGAAAACTAAATCGCTCAATTTTTTTTTTAGAATGAAGCTAGAACTGTCAGATGTCAAATGACATTCCAATAACATAGAAGTGAATGACTCTAGTACTTCCAAAAATGAACCAGCACCATCTGTTGCAAACATGCGTCATGACTTTTCCGAAGACCAAATAAATGTGGTTCTCAGCTTTTAGCACTTCAGGCAGGAAGAGACACATACAGGGAATGTGCTAAACCACCTGGAGAGAAAAAAAATCCTGTGATGTGTTTAAGGAAGATCTTATCCTGTACATTTTAAAAGTCCTTGCTTACAAACATAAAAACTATTTATAACTGTAATTTTTTAAAAATACAAAATTGTTTTACTAAATACCCACTTGAAACATTTCTCAGAGAAAGATTGGGATTGAATAATAACACTAATTTAAAGAAGCCCTTTCATGCAGATCTGAAAAAACACTGCCTAGTAAAGATTCTTCCCAATAATCTAAACTAATTCACAGGAAGGGGCGTGTCCGGAAGTCAGATGCCTTAGAGAGCCCAGTGTTCATTTTTTGAGAGCATCCTTCCCACATGTCAGAAATCCCAACCAAGAAAACTGCAGAGCTGCCAACTCTGAGAGAAGTTTATGTTTTCATCTTCGTTCTTACTCAGAATAACTTTTCACTTACATTCACTGGGAAGAGAGCTACAAGGAAGCCTAAAGCTAGGGCTGAATTTTGATGAAATGTCCTCAACCAGGTTAAGGTTCAAGCACAGGTTGAGATCCGAGACTTCCAGTATCAGAGGCACATGGCCCCATAGAGAATGTTTTGGCCAAACTATCTCCAACAAGACATTTTTCCAGGTAGTTGTTTTACTTGGAAATTAGTCTGAGCAACACACCCCCAGCCACCTCAGTGCCTTTGCATTTGCTGTGCCTCCTCCTTGGAGTGCTTCTCCCTGGTTCCCCCAGGCCTTCTCCCTCACTTCTCTCATGTTTTCAGTGACGCCTACCTTATTTATAATTTCAGCCCCCAGCACCCACTACCCTGCATATACTTTCCCTGCCTTGGTTTTTCTCATAGCATAAATCATGAGCAGACATACCACATCATTTAGTTATTGTATTTATTGTTTGTCTCCTAAGAGTATAACAAAAACTTCATGAAAGCATGGGTTTTCGTCAGTTCTTTTTTTCCTGCTTTCCCCCAGCACATACCATATTGCATGGCAAATTGTGGGCTCAATAAATACTTGTTGAATGGCTAAATCTGAATATAGTTTGTTTTCATTAGGTCACATCCCGTGGGGCCCATCAAAAGGAATAACTGTAGAGTATATCTCCAAATTTGTTAATCAAGTTAGTCTCTTTCAGTGTAAGAGATTTGTTTTGTTTATTTTTGTTGAGTTCATTTTTTTGGTCATTGTTATTGATGATGGAGGTACAAAACTGTGTTTACTGGCCGGCTGAGTGGCTCAGTTGGTTAAGAGCTCGCTCAAGAGTTTGAGCTTTGAGCAATAGCGGTTCGAGTCCTGGCCCAAGCCGAGCTGAGCTGCCAACAGGTGGCAGGATGGCTCAGCTAACAACAAAACAAAACAAAACAAAAAAACAAACAAAAAAACAATAACTGTGTTTACTTACCCTATTGAATCGGCTTTCAGTGCACATTGCAACAGCGTTGGACACACTCTTAAGAGTCCTTTATGTCCATTGTCTCCTATACCGTCCATTTCCTATACCTTTTGCCTCTCAGAGTTCAGACTTGGTCTTGCTCATGCCCTTCAAGTTTAAGGCCGGAGATACCCGAGTTCTGAGCTCCTGGGTGACAGTGCACAGCTGCTCTCATGCACCCTCATTCCCATCCTCTGTGGGAGGAGGCGAAATGGAGCTCCTAGAACATAAAAAAGGACCTTCTTTTGTTGATATTGATCATCTCATCACTCCTCATGGCAAAACCTGCCTTACTCCATACGTGGGCATGGGGATGATGAAGGTGGTAAGAGCCTGACAAGGAACCTGTCATCACCTAGCATCTCACTCACCCCTGCCTTGTTGGAGAACATTTGGATTGGAAGAAGGTGTGAATAAAGTTATTGAATCACCTTAGATATGGAAGAGTCTAAATAAGAACAAGAGGGATAAACTACATGTAGAACCATCAATAGACACTATTTACAAGAGGGGAAATAATAGCTCTAGAAAATATCCTTCAAGTTATGGATACTGGATTTTCAGTTGGGGAAGTAGTACCATGTAATGCTATATTCGTTTAAAGATTGGGGGGTAGAATGCCAATCAGGTTCCCCACAGGTACAGACCCTGTAGACAGATGGGGAGTCCCCGTGTGCCGCCTGCAGCACCAGGGCCGAGATGCAGCAGCCATAGAGGGGGGAGCACCCCAACATGCCGCCTGGAAGTTGTTATGCCAGAGCTGCCTCACTCATGGGTTGTTTTCTTTTGCTGCTGTTATATTAATATTTTATTTCATTTCTATTAGATAATGCTTTCTAATTTTCTGAAGTTTAAAAATACCCAAAGATGTACTGTGTGAAGTCTTTCCAACGGTGTCACCTATTCTCACTGTTTCTACTGCTTTCCCTCTTTGAGAGCCACTGTTCCACTTTCCAGGTGCATGCATGTATTATGCATGTGCTATGTATGTATGTATGTATATGTCATATATGCCTGTATTATGTGTGTATATGCATGTATGTACACTAAGTCCTCACCTAACATCCTTGATAAGGTCTTGTAAATTGTGACTGTACTTGAAACCATGTAAAATGAAACCAACCATATCACAGGCTAATTTATATAAAGATTTGTTAAGTTGCTACAGCGTATTTCTGGTCACAAAAATATCGCCCAGCTTCTAAATAAAGACCCCAAACATTTCTAATATGAAACACTGAAATAAATGTGAGCTATACAGACATTTAAGAAAAATAAATACAAACAAGTAACATAATGATTTTCCAACCCGCTTATTCCACTTCAAGGTCTCAGGTGGCCGGAGTCCATCCCAGCAGCTCAGGATGCCAGGTGGGAACCCACCCTGGACAGGACACCCTTCCATCGCAGGGCCGCTCACACCCACCCACACTCATCGGATGGGGGCGTGTCCACCCACCAGTTCACCTCCCTGCACATCTGTGGGATGTGGGGGGGAACCGGGGGCCTGGAAAATACCCACGCACACGTGGGGAGGACGTGCTAATGACACAGACAGGGGCCCTGGCCAGGAATCTCTTTTCTTTCTCTCATCAGTGTTATAATGAAACAACATTGAATGAAACCACGTTATTCGACGACCTGCTCTATATGTGTGTAAGTACAATAAATTCTTGTTTTCCCTTTTAAACAAACCGTGGCACAGTGTACACAGGTCTGCAACGTGATTGTTTTCAGTTAACAATTAAATTTGGAGGTCTTTTTATCAATACCTGGAGATTCCCCCCCCCCTTTTTTTTTTAACAGCTCTGTGGGATTCTACTATGTGGATGGTTTTAACTGGCCACCTTGAGTTGTTTCCTCTTTAGTTATTAAAATAGTGCTGCAGTGAATAATCTACATATATCATTTCTAGGCATGAAGATATATCTGTAGGATAAATTACCAGAAATGGGGTTGACATTTTAATAGGTATTTTATCTCCATGGGAGTTATAAGGAAGTGTTGTTGATCCTCATTATACATTTGGGCAAAATTAGAACAAGTGCCAATTCCATATCACTGGGAATCAGATCTCTCAGTTCCTAACCTCAAACCTGACAAACCAGCCTCTCTCAGCTCATAGTCACGCAGGGCCGTTCATAGTCCTGGGGGAGACTCGAGATGAGCAGAGCTGCTGTCTCGTTAAAGGAATGGCAGGTTTGGCTCAGGAGTTGAGCAATAGACAGCACAGCTGCCCTCCTGTCTCCAGAAACGAATGAGTCAGCCATAGGGACTGAAGGGGAGACAGTGGAGGCCTCTGGGAACGGGAGGATATGGTCCATGGGAGACGGGCTGGTGTGGGTCTGATTCACACCTGTAGGGGCAGAGCCTGATGGACTCAGGTATTCAGACATATTGTTATATGAATTGTCAATGTAAGAAATGTGCAAACTTGTAGAGAATTTGTATAGAAATTTACTGGAGCCCAAAAGAAGAAACACCTGGAAGCAAAATCTCAACAGACTGAGTTAAATGCTTCTGAGAATAACAGTTTGCAGTTTCTTTTATGCATTGGAAATTAAGGAGGGAACGTAAGGAAGATTACATGAAGGTGGAGAAAGCAAGGTGGGATTGGATTACAGGGTAGTTAACAAGATCATGTGCTCTCAGTTTATTTCAAAGGTGTCTTAACCCAGATGCACAGAAACCATGGACAGGGCTGGCTTAAGGCAAAGATAAGCCTTTTACTAAAACGTTATAGGCCTGGGGCATGACTACCCACCATGACCCGCCCAGTTAGGAATTCATGACCAGGTCACCCTGGGAGGCTACTTTCCATACAGCCATTTTTTCCTCCACAGAATGAATACAGGAATACTCACTGGAGCTATCTGGGGAAAGGACGGAGCATGTCAGCACACTAGACTCGATTTTACATGTGAAAACCTTCAGACCTGAAGTTTTCAGGAACAAATGTAGGAAGAAATCTCAAGAAGAAGGGGAGGCACAGAACACGGTCCCCTTGGGAACCATGAGCCACCAAACCCTGCTCTATCCTATCGCATCACAGAAACAGATGCTGTGCATGGCTTTCCGCCCCAAGTCTGCATGAGGGGCTGGTAGGCCTTCTTTGTCCAATCTGTACTAAGGTGATAAGTTGATGATTTATGAGGCTCAGATAATAAAATCAGTGGAATGATCAATGCAATTATTCTCTCCACACTTTTGAGAAAGCCCAGTATGCATTTCACCTTCCCACGCATAAGATGCATCTGAGACATGGAGGTTTGTGACACGCCAGTCTTCACCTGACTCAAAGCAGTGCCCTCTTCTGAACATCCTTGAGGCCTGTGTTATTTTAACCTCTTCCTGTTCTTCAGAAATCTCATACCCATCAGACTAGGATCCCCGTCTTGTGTTTCACCCCACTGTCCATCAGCCGCCCTGCGCCATCTCATAAAACCAGTGAAAATGAAGAAGAGGATGCGTCATTTCCCTTAAGCCACGTTGACAACAACTTTGGCTGATGTTCTGGTGAGATGAGGCAGCTGAGATGCATCCACTTCATCACATGATGGTCTTGCTTCAAGGACCCGGTGGCTGTGCCCTTGTGCTGACATTTCCTGCCCTCTGACCACAGGCACCAAGGTTTGCTTTGGACGCGTCCATGGGTGATTGACCCCACACACTTATTTTATTATTTACCTCAAAGAGATTATTGTTATGAAGACCTAGCAGCTGCTGTTTCTTTCTCATTTGTTGAAAAACCTATATTTCAGTTTGCAATATATTTAATTTTTATAATTTTACCTTCAGTTGGCTATCTAACTTCCCTGTTTTCAAATTCCTGTGGGTGATACTGAGTGCCTATGAGTGAAGCAAAAGCACACCCACTTGTTACTGAGATGGTTGAGAGCTAAGGACTGTGCAGGTTTGTATCCACATTCACTCTGCCTGACCCACTCACTGCTAAATCTAAATGCTCTGGAATCGTGTGGCTGGATCTTCAAGGGTGGAGATGGAATCTATATCTGGGTAATTCAAGATCAAATTCAGAGGGTCCCCAGGACTATCTACTAAATTTTGCATCTGAAGACAAGCAGTTTCTTTGAGAAGAGATCCAAACTAGAGTTCTCTTCAACTCCTGCCCTGTACTCAGAAATAAACAATTAAATCAGGGAGGGCCCAGTGTAGACCCCTATGTAATTACAGGTTGGTGTGGTTTCTGAAGAGATTAAAGAATCAACATTCTGAAGTGTGGGGAGCAAAGATCAAACAAGATCCTAAGGAGAATATTAATGGCCTTCTCCTTCTTACTTTAAGCCAAAAATCATGACGTTCAGAACACTTGTAGAGGCAGATGAGCACAAAATTGGAGTCAGGGTATAATTGGGATTAATAGATTTTAATGGAATTGGTGCAAAATTAGAAAATGCAACCTCAGTTTCACTCCCTCTACCGACTGTAAACCAGCTCTTTGCCATTTGGGCTAATTGCTCCAGTGGAAAGATTGATCTTCCCCAATTTCCCCCCTATTGTTTCTTCTGAAATTGTTGCTTTTGATCCAAACGTACTTCCCAGTCCTGGCTGCACATTATAATCACATAGGGAGCTTTTAAAAAGTGGGGATACTTGGAGGGGGGCAGATGAATTAAATCAGGATCCCTGGGAATGGGTCTCAGGAATGGTATTTTTGAGATGCTGCCCAGTAATTCTAATGTTCAGCATTGGTTATGATTTAAGGAAAGAAAGGAATCCTCAGGCTGAGGTTAAGAGGTAATTACCAGGAAAACAATCCCATCCCTGATGATGTGGTAGCTCTCACTGGCGGAGCACTTTTTCTGAATGTTCTACAACCTATGGCTGATGGGATGGTTCCACTTCCGGGTTCTTGCTGGTGAACTGGAGACTAAGGAAACACACTCTTTACCCCTGAGCCTCACCAGAGAGCTAAATATCCAGGAGAGACAGCTGTGCCTCACAAATCTCAGCCCCAGTTTGGTCCCAGAATCAGAGGCAGGAAGCTTCTGAGCACAGCAGCATTTCTGAACACGTTCACAGTCCCCTCTGGAGTTCTCCAGGGACAGTAACTGGTGCTCAGTCTGTGTTCAGCACAGAGAATTCCGTGGTATGTGCATACCAGGGCAAACCTCTCATTTCACAAAATAGCTGCAGAGCGTAATGATTAGAGAGAGAGACATAGGTTAGCTTTATATTGAGCAGAATGTCTCTTAAAATTGTAAAATATGCCTTGTGATAGAGTGAAGGGAAATCAACACCAAAGGCCTTCAAGACCTGAGGAACCATGGTGAATACTCTCCTACGGCTGCTGCTCAGCCATGTCAGCAGCTCAGGACACAGGAGCCTCCCGTGTGCTCGTCAACTTTAATGGTCTTTCCAATAAATCAGCTCTTGGAATTCAGATCCCCCCATTTCATTAGTATTCCATTTTATCTTCATTGTTTCTGTCCATTTTTTGTGTGTTTAATGTGCTGATATCTTTCTGCCTAATATGATAGAGATCATTTATACGATTTTAATGATAAATTCCCCAATAAGACCAGCTTTACCTCCATTCCACAAGCTTTGAAATGTTATCATTTCCCTGCTATTCTGTTCAAAATAGCCTCTAATTTCCATTCTGATTTCGTTTTGACTTGTTGGTTATTTAGAAGTGTATTGAATAGTTTCCAAATTTTGGAGATTTTCTAATTATTTTTCTGTTGTTTTTTTCAGATTAATCCCCTTGTGAAATCATATTCTTTGTTATCTCAGTGCTTTCAATCTGTTGGGACTTGCTTTATGGCCTAACATAGGTCTATTTTGTTAATGGTACATTGTGCACTTGAAAGTTTGGC
>NW_017733636.1:81519-83758 GCF_001890085.2 Hipposideros armiger
CATTTGACAAGATACAACATCCATTTATGATTTAAGCACTTTATAAAATGGGTATAAAGGACAATACATTAATGTAATAAAGTCCATATATGACAAACCCTCAGCTAATATCATAATTAATAGTGAAAAACTGAAGCCCTTTGCTCTATGTTCAGGAACACGACAGGGCTAAGCCCTATCATCTCTGCTTTTCAACATAGTATTGAAAGTCCTAGCTAGAGCAATCAGGCAAGAGAACGAAATAAAAAACATCCAAATTGGAAATGAAGAAGTTAAATTGTCATTTTTTGTAGATGACATGATGCTATATATATAGAAAGCTCTAAAGACGCCACCAAAAAACTACTAGAAACCATAAAAGAATACAGTAAAGCTGCCAGCTACAAAGTCAACATACAAAAAAAACATTGTATTTGTATATAGCAACAATGAAATCTCAGAAAAAGAAATTAAAAAAAAATTCCTTTTCAATTGCAACAAAAAGAATAAAATACCTAGGAATAAACTTAACTAAGGATGTGAAAGACCTGTACACTGAAAACTATAAGACATTTTTCTCTATTTTTTTTTTTTAAGCTGAGCCATCCTGACACCTGTTGGCAGCTCAGCGGCTGCTCAGCTTGGGCCGGGACTTGAACCGCTGTTGCTCAGAGCTCAAACTCTTGAGTGAGCTTTTAACCAACTGAGCCATTCAGCTGGCCCTATAAGACAGTTTTAAAAGAAACTGAAGAAGACACAAAGTAATGGAAATACAGCCGTGTTCATGGATTGGAAGAATCAACACAGTTAGGATTGAAAAAAGAGACAGAGAGAGATTACCAGGAGGACTCCAGTAAATACTGAAGCCCCGAGTTTATTTTCCAACACCCTTATATACCAACACCCTTATATACATTCAGGGTATGTGCAAAACAAAAGGGATAAACATGCATTTACCTTATTCAAAAGTAGATCATTAACTATCTGCTAGATACTTAAAAGGTCAGAGAGACCTTAGGGGGTCAGTTCCCCAGGACACTTCCTTCCATTAACCCAGATAGCCATTTAGCTTCTGTGTCTCCCAAGGAACTGGCCCACTCACCAGGTACCTCAATGTTAAGTAAACATCCTCCAGGTGCAAAAAGGAGCAAAACAAGTAATGCATCACTAAAACCAGCCTGCATAGCTCCCAACAAGCTTCCTCCTGCTCTGTCCTGTACGTACTTACAATTTGACACTGGACCCTCCGTACCACTGACAAGGACACAGCATTTCCAGGGAGACCATGGTGGTGCATTGAAGCTTCAGGACAGCTGGGTATTATTGTATTCTAGGCAAGAGCCAGTAAGTTCAACTTTATTTATTTATTTTTTGCATCCTTAGTTAAATGTATTCTTATTCATTTTGATGGTATCTTTTCAAGCATGGGTGGTCAGAATTAACGCTGGATACTATCAGGTATAGGTCATTACTTGAAGCCTCTTCTCCGAGGAACGGCACACCTTACAGATTTTGTCACTGTTGCAGGCGGTGAGTACATTTTTCATTCCAGGGTGGGAAAGCAATGGAGAAGGTGGTGGTCAGGTACAAGCTTTAAAGTCCGTTCAGGTTTGACTTACGAACTGTGAGTCTGGAAAAGGGACTTAATCTTGAGGACCTGAGTGCCGTCACCTACGCAGACTCTAAGGATTGAAGTGACGTTGTGTGTAACATGGTCGTGTCAAGCACATTGTGAGCATGTGGTACAGGTTAGGTGTCTGAGGATGACTAACATGGCCAACAACCCCTGCAAAGGCTGTACTCACTGATGTGAAAGAGGCCAGGTTCTGATCTGTGCAGGGTAACAATCAGTCATTTGCAACCAACTGAAATTCATTTGGTGGAATAGAAACACAATCCCACCACTAGTGACTCTTCCCTCCATTTCATCAAACTTCAGTCAGGCTCTTTTATGTCATGATTCTTTTGTCCTTCTTTTTTTTTTCTTTTCTTTATTCCCATCCTCCTGCCTTCCCATTTGACAACCATCAGCTTGTTCTTTATATCTATGGTTCTATACCTGTGGTTTTGTTAGATTCCATACGTGAGTGAAATCATACAGTATTTATCTTTCTCTGTCTGACTTATTTCACTTAGCATAATGTCCTCTAGGTCCATCCATGTTGTCACAAATGACAAGATTTCATTTTATGTATATATCTCACATCTTCTCTATCCATGCATCTGCTGATCCTTTCATTTACATTCATCTATTTAGGTT
>NW_017733636.1:84358-92450 GCF_001890085.2 Hipposideros armiger
TTTTGTTCTTCAGTCTAGTTGTGGAGGATGTTGCTTCACTGCAGCCCCACTGCAGCCTACACCATCGCCAGCATCTCATGGCAGCCCAGCTCCAGGTTGAGCTGTTGTTCAGCATCTTAGCTATAGAGGGCGGTGTCACTGGCCCTCATATGTGGGATCCGAACCGGGGCCCTCGGTGTTCCAAGCCAGCTCTTAACCACCGCACCACTCTGCTGGCCCTGTTTATTGACTTACTGATGATAGCTCTCCTGCAAGGTGTGAGGTGATATTTCATTGTGGTTTTAATTTGCGTTTCTCTGATAGTGACATTGAGCATCTTTTCATATGTCTATTGGCCATCTGTATGTCATCTTTAGAGTAATGTCTGCTCAGGTCCTCTGCCCGTTTTTAAATTGGATTGTTTGATTTTTTTTTACATTAAGATGTGTGAGTTTCTTACATATTTTTGAACCTACCCCCTACCCAATGTATCATTTCTGAATATCTTCTCACATTCAGCAAGTTATCTTTTCATTTTGTTGATGGTTTAGTAGATTTACCTTAAGATGAAAATAGAATCAGGAAACAGGTAGGGGAAGGGAAAATGCTGGCATGAGACAGTCACCTTCCTGGAGGACAGTTCTGCAGGAGTAGACCTTCCCCTGATTAATATAAATGCTGGCTGTGTGGACACCCAGTATCCCAGGCTGGAAAACAGCCCCTGATCTTCCCATCTGTGTCTGAGCAGTTTCTCGACTTACCCCACCCAGTCACACATCTCTTTCTGACCATCTACACACACCTGCCTGCCTACACATTCATGTTTCCTGAGTACCTTGTTTGTTGGCATTTTATAAGAAATGTGAAAAGAAGGACAACATTTGTAAGGGTGACCCTGATGACAACAGGATCTAGTTTCTAGAAGTCCTGGTTCCCTAAGATGGTCTTTCAGAGAAATTTGCAGCCTTGCTGCCTAGAACCTCATGGAGAAGCAGAGGACATTTGGGCTGAGACCAAGCTTGTGAGGCCCTGAGGTGACCACAGAGGTTGGTGCTGCCTTGTGACACAGGTAACTTTGGGTTCAGGGGTTCATGGGAACTGGGCACACTGATTCGCCAAGTCTCCAGCCTCCCTGCCTCTGCCTCCTCCCTGCAGTTTCTCAGTATCCTGGCTGCCAGGATTCTAGTTCCCAGGAGTCATTTCCCCACCTTTAACCTCTCCTGCTGGGTGACAAATGGCCACGAGACCAGCCAGTTGACAGTGGCTTCTCTCCCAGTTTATTTGTCATCCTGCTTCCCTCCCCGGGTTTCTCACCTGCCTGGGTCACCATCCCTGGTCCCAACAGTAACAAGGAGAGATGCTATGGCAAATGGACCATGTGGGATGAGGCCTGACAGACTGGGGGGGAACACCATATTCTACCCCTTCCAAGCCCAGTATCTTCTCGCACATCCCAGTTACAAGGATTAGAGCTGCAGGAGCTGTAGGCCAGCCACGATCCCTGCAGTGATGAGGATGTGCTGGGACGTGGATCTGAGAAGAGAATTTGAAAAACCTGACCCGGCCACAGGCACCCAGAACAGCACCTGCTACACTGGTTCTGAGAAGGGGTTTCCAGCCCTTGTCTCGCTTCCTACCTCATCTCAGGATGAGGGGCCTGGGCAGCCCTTTATACCGTGCATGGCATGTGCGTCTCTGCTCCCCTCCAGGAGGTTCCACAATAGCTGCCCACCTGTGGAGAGTCCTGTCTCCTGCAGACCCGGTGTCCACAGCTCTGTGTCACAGGTGTGGGGCTCTTCATCTTGTTACAGTTCAGAGTGATCTCTGCTGGGTAAAATGCTGGGCTGCTTCCCATCAGGCTTTGGGTGACAGGTCACATATGCTGATAGTGATATTTGAGAATCAGAAGAGTCAGAAGGGGTTTGGGAAGGTAAGTTTTTCCTATCACAGTCCCTTTAACACAGACACATTCAACTAGAGACTAGACAGACTCGCTGGGTTTGAAGGAAGATAATGAAGAAAGTCAGCCATAGCCTACAGCCTGAGGGTGGGAAGAGGAGATTCTATTTCAAACTAGATTCTAGGATGACCTAGCTTCCCATTTTTTCATTCCCTCTTTTTATCTTTAAAGATGTCTTCTCTGATCTTAAACCTACCCATTTTGTCTTAATTTTAGTTATGTGTTTTTTCAGTTTTAAAATTTGTATTGGGTTCTGTTACATGCTGAGCTGTGTTACCCACAAAAGATGTGTTGTATACTTAACCTCTATATCTCAGAGTGTGACCTTTTTGGGAAATTGGATCTTTGCAAATTTAACCAGTTAAGATGGAGGTCATAAGAGTGGGTCCTAATCCAATGTGAGTGGTGTCCTTACAAAAAAAGAAAATTTGGACATAGAGACAGACATGCACAGAGGACATTTATGTGAGGAAACAGAGAAAACAGCATGTGGAGATGGAGGCAGACACAGCGCTGGCAGAGGTCAGCTGCAAGCCAAGGAATGTCAACAACTGCCAGCAGCCACCAGAAGCTAGGAGGAGGCAAGGAAGGAGTCTAGCCAGAATCTCTGAGGGAGCATTGCCTTCCAACACTTTAATTTCAGACCTCCAGCCTCCAGAACTGTGATCCAATAATTTTTTATTCTTTCAGCTTGTTGTCCTTTGTTACGAGATCTGACAATTAAATATGCAAATTTGTTGCAACGATGTTGCTAATCATTTTTTATATCGGGGGAGTATTCATTATGAATTTGTACCAACTGGACAAACGGTTAACCAAGTTGACTATTTGGAAGTGCTGAAAAGGCTGCGTGAAAAAGTTAGACGACCTGAACTTTTCACGAAACAATTCATGGCTCTTGCATCACGACAATGCACCAGCTCACATGGCACTGTTTGAGAGAGAATTTTTAGACAATAAATAAATAACTGTATTGAAACACTCTCCCTACTCACCGGAAGTGGCCCCCAATGACTTCTTTCTTTACCCAAAGATAAAGGAAATATTAAAAGGAAGAAATTTTGTTGACATTCAGGACATCAAGGGTAATATGATGACAGATCTGATGGCCATTCCAGAAAAAAGGTCTAAAATTGCTTTGAAAGGTGGACTAGGTACTGGTGTCAGTGCATAGCTTCCCAAGGAAAGTACTTAGAAGGTGTCCATGGTGATATTCAGCAGTGAGGTATGTAGCACTTTTTCTAGGATGAGTTCACAAACTTAACTGTCCTACCTGGTATAATGATAGAGGAATCGATCCAACAGGAGGGTACAACAATTCTAACGTCTATACATCCAACATAAGAGCACTTAAATAAATAAAGCAAATATAAATAAAAATACATGAAGGGAGAGATTGGCAGTATTACAATAATATTAGGGGACTTTAACACCGAACTTACATTAATGGATAGACCAGAGACAGAAAATCAACAAGTAAACATTGCCCCTAAACAATACATCAGACGAGATGGGTTTAGTAGATATATACATAAATTTCCATCCCCAAACAGCAGAATACACATTCTTTTCAAGTGCACATAAAACATTCTCCAGGACAGAACATGTTAGGCCACAAAACAAGTCTCAATAAATTTAAGAAGATTGAAATCATAACAAGCATCTTTTCCAACCATAACACTGTGAAACTATTTAAAAGTCAATTAAAAGAAGAAAACTGGAAAACACAAACATATAGAGGCTAAATAACATGCTCCTAAACAATCAATGGGTAAAGGAAGAAATCAAAGGGAAAATTTAAAGAATATGTTGAGACTTTTTTTTATTTATCCAGGTAAGATGGGAGAGTAGAGAAACACTGTGCTTACCTCCTGTCACAATCACATCAAAATTACAACTAGACTATAGAACAACCATGTCTAGCTGAACTGAAACCCTAGACTAAGGACATACAGAAGAAGCCACCTGGAGACTGGTAGGAGGGGCAGAGACATGGATCGGGCTGGTCCCACACCTGCATGTGTCCATTAAAAGTTGGGAGGGATATCTTGGCTGCATATGTCTCCCCAGGACAGCATGCAGACCCAGCTCCACACCAAGCTCCCCAGCCCAGGGTTTCAGTGCCAGGAAGAGAAGTCCCCATGACTTCTGGCTGTGAAAACCAGCAGAGTTTGTGGCTCAGTGAGACACAGAGTGGCTGGAGTCCCATGCACTCCTCTTAAAGGGCCCATGCACAGACTTACTCGCTGACAGACTCACTTGCTCTGAGCTCCAGCACTGGGACAGCAGCTCGAAATGCACCAGGGACATACGGGGAGGAACTAAATTGTCTGGCTGCAGGGTGAGAGATGGAGGGGAAGCTTTCTTCCAGATGGAGAAACTGGTGGAAACCATTGTTTCTTTGTTGAGCCCTCCCATCCATGTGTGCAGACATAGGCAGATGCCATATCTGAATCTCCATCAGCCTCAATTGTCCACACCAAGACACANAGACATGGAAATATGTGACTTAAATGCCAGAGAATTCAAGATCGTGGTTCTGAAAAAGCTCAGTGGGATGCAAGAAAACACAGACTGACAATTTCATGAACTCAGAAACACAATCAAAGAACATAATGAACATTTTACCAATGAGATTGAAATTTTATAAAAGAACCAAATAGAATTCCTGGAGATTAAGAACTCAATTAAAGAAATGAAGAACGAAATAGCCAGCTTAAGTAATAGAGCTGACCAAATGGAGGAAAAAATCAGTGACATCGAAGATAGAAATCTGGAAATGACACACATGGACGACAAGAGAGACTTGAGAGTTAAAAGAAATGAAAGAACTCTACAAGAACTTTCTGACTCCATCAGAAAGGGTAACATAAGAATAATGGGCCTACCAGAAGGAGAAGAAAAGGAGAAGGGAACAGAAAGTATATTCAAACAAACAGTCAACAAGAACTTCAAACTTGTGGAAACAACTGGATCCTCGAATCCAAGAAGGAAATAGAACACCTAATTACCTCACTCCTAACAGGCCTTCTCCAAGGCACACTGTATTGAAGCTGTCAAAAATTAATGACAAAGAAAGAATCCTCAGGGCAAGCAGAGAAAAGAAGATGGTAACCTACACAGGGAAGCCCATTAGATTATCAGCAGATTTTTCAGCAGAAACTCTACAAGCCAGGAGGGAGCGGAATCAAATATTCAAACTATTGAAAGAGAGAAATTATGAGCCAAGAATAATATATCCAGCAAAGACATCCATTAGATATGAAGGGGGAATAAAGACCTTTCTCGACATACAGACGCTGAAGGAATTTTCTAACATACAGTCTGAACTACAAGAAATACTGAAGGAGGCTATTGGACTGAAACAAAAAAGCAAAAGAACACAAAACCATGAGTAGTACTATAAGCAGACAGACAAAAGCAGGAAATGGAAACCCCTAGAGCAAATAGGACACTATACAGTTAAAAATAACCTACAGGGTGAAGAAGGGAAAAAAAATCTAAAGGAAAAAGACAACTTGATACTGCAACACAGAAATCGACTCACAACATAAATGGGGATAATTTATGACAACAAAAACATAAAAGGGGAGGGAGTAAAGGTCTGAACCGGCAAAAGGTAATGGAGACAGGAAGCACGCTGAAGAAAATGGAACACTCTAAATACGAAACTTTCTTTTATATAAACTTAATGGTAACCACCCAAAAAAACCCCAAAACTGAAATATATAACATAAAGAAGAAACAGAGGGAAAAATCATAGAATGCAACCACACTGAAATAATAGACAGCAACAAAGAGGCAAAGAAACAATGGAGACACCATCCTACCAAAAAACAAAAAATAGAATGATAGGAAATCCTCTTATATCAATAATCACCCTAAATGTAAATGGACTGAACTCACCAATAAAAAGGCACAGAGTAGCAGATTCGATAAACAAAACTAAAGCCAACCATTTGCTGCCTTCAAGAGACACATGTCAGCTACCAGGACAAATATAGACTCAAAGTGAAAGGGTGGAAATTGACATTCCAAGCAAATGGTATTCAGAGAAAAGCAGGTGTAGCCATACTGTTGTCAGATGAAACAGACTTCAGGATAAAAAAAGGTAACAAGAGATAAAGATGGACATTGTATAATGATAAAGGGGACTATAAAACAAGAAGACATAACAGTCATCAATATTTATGCCCNTCCATATAGATTTACTACTGTGGAATCTGCTTATGTAGGTTTAAGTCTACTATATTTCTATTTGTCCCAATTCTTCTTTATTTATTTGTTGTTATTTCCTGCCTTCATTTGGATTAATCAAGTGTTAAAGTTGTTTAAACTCTATCCCCTCTAGTGTTAATGTAGACACAGAGGGTCGCTTCTTTGAGCGCATCTAAGCCAAAAGAAAGACAAGAGCAGGAGTTTGCAGCAAAGGAAGAAAAGGTTTATTTAAGGAGTTGGCGCCAAGCCCAGAGACACAGGTGAGCTAGTGCTCTCAAAAACCTGGCTCCCCGATGGCCTCTAGTAGCTGGGCTATATAAGGGAAAAGTCATTAATCATGGTTACTATGGGAGGTGAGGGGACAATTGATCATGGCTGCAGGTCCTGGTGTCAGTCATGGTGTTGCTCGGTCCAGTTCCCAGGGGATGCGGCCCATGGGACCAGTCTGTGGTGGGTCTGAGGGGCCCTTTTGCTTTCGTGAGTCTGGAGCTGAAACATAACTGAGGCCAAGGTGTTATCTTTGTTTGACTAAAACTTTAATCCAGTTTGAGGTTTTGTTTTGTTTTTATATATTTTAAAGGTGTTTTTTATTATTATTATTATTGGGGAATAGGGGAAGAGGAACAGTGCTGAGGAATTGGGGAATGGGAACAGCAAAGTTGTTGTCCTTCAGTCTTAGTTGTGGAGGACACAGCTACATCAGCTCCAAGTCTAGTCGCCATCTGGCCACCCATTAGCAGCTCAGGGCAGCTCAGCTCAAGGTGCTGTGTTCAATCTTAGTTGCAGGTAGGTATAGCCCACCATCTTATGTGGGAGTCAAACTGGCAACCTTGTTGTTAGGAGCATGTGGTCTCACCAGCTGAGCCATCCTGTAACCTGTTGGCAGCTCAGCAGCAGCTCAGCTCAAGCGCAGCTTACTGACCCATGTGGGAATTGAACCGGCAACTCTATTGCTCAGAGCTCATGCTCTTAACCAACTGAGCCACTGGGCCAGCCCTGAGGTTTGTTTTTTTAATTTTTGTCATGGATGATGGACTTGAAGCTTTATTCCTAAGTGAGTTTAACGCTGACCAGAACCTAATGTCCTAAGGGCTTAACGGACTGGACATACAATATATGTACAGTGAGACACAGTTCTATCAGGATAAACAAAGTGAGCTTGGATTAAAGCAGATGCACACTAAAGAAATGAAGTTCATGTGCGCTTACACTAGTAGCTTCTAAGTTATACTTATTATATCATTATTTAAGTGGTTACCCTAGAGATTATGCTGTACATCATTGACTTATTACAGCTACCTGAAGTCATTCATTTTATTACTTCTTGGACAATCCAAGTACCTTAAAACAATTTAATTCATCTTCCTCTTTTTTGTGACATTTTTGTCATATATTTTACTTTTATATGTAATACTCATAAAATGTGGTTATAATTGTTTATTTAAAAGTTAATAGTCTCTTACGTTTATTAACTCTATTTTGCCATACACTGGGAAATCTCTTTAACATCTAAACATCTAAAAAGACTAAATGTTGTACATTAGGACTTATTTGTCCATTAGATACACTGTATACACAGCAAAGTGAAACAAAATGCATGAACATAAGGGACAATGGTTAACCTTACCTCACTAGAAACACTAGCATAGAGCTTGTTGCACTTCTTTCTCCCTTGAACCAGCGCACAAATACAATGTGTACTGTTCTAAAGAGGTGGTTTGGCCATTCCCCAAAATAACAATATTTCATAGGAATTTAAATTTTACTACCTCTACTTTTATCAGGCACTTCAGAACATCTAGAAAGAGCTATTTCAAAAAAGTACTTAGCAGTTTCACTATTATACAGTAGGTGAGGAATGAAATACACACACAAAACATTGATTACACTATGAAAATGTCTTCTAAATAAAAGCACTCGGCCTAGAACCTTCTT
>NW_017733636.1:95586-96733 GCF_001890085.2 Hipposideros armiger
CATTAGATGAAATGGACATAATTCACATTTATAGAGCACTTCATCCTAGAACATCAGACTATACATTCTTTTCTGGAGTACATGGAACATTCTCAAAGATAGACCCTATATTGGGACATAAAACTAGCCTCAGCAAATTGAAGAAGATTGAAATCATACCAAGCATATTTTCTGATCACGAGGCTTTGAAATTGGATATCAAATGCAAAAAACAAAAAGCAGGAAAAACCATAAACATATGGAGGTTAAACGACATACTTTTAAAGAATGACTGAGTCAAAAAAGAAGTAAGAGGAGAGATCAAAGATACATAGAAACACATGAGAATGAAAATACATCCACCAAAATGTTGGGGATGCAGCAAAAGCAGGAGTAAGAGGGAAACTTTTCTCATCACAGGCCTGTCTCAAGAAAGAAGAAATATCCCAGATAAACAGCCTCATGTTACACCTTAAAGAACTAGCAAAAAAACAAATGAAACCCAAAGTCAGCAGAAGGATGGAAATATTTAAAATCAGACCAAAACTAAATGAAAAGAGAACAAAACGACAATAGAAAAAATTAAAGCAACAAAGAGCTGGTTCTTTGAAAAGATTAATAAAATTGACAAACCCTTGCCTAGATTCACGAAGATAAAAAGAGAAAAAACACAAATAAACAAAATCAGAAATGAAAGAGGGGAAGTTACCTCGGATGCCACAGAAATACAAAGGTTCATCCAAGAATATTATGAAGGACTATATGCCACCAAATTCAATAACCTAGAAGAAATGGACGTGATCTTAGAGACATATAGCCTTCCTCGGCTGAATCATAAAGAACTGAAAATTTAAATAGACCAATCAACAGTAAGGAAATTAAATCAGTCATCCACAACCTCACCAAAAGCAACAGTGCAGGACCAGATGCCTTCACTAGTGAATTCTACCAAACATTCAAAGAGGATCTAATACCTGTGCTAGTCAAACTCTTCCAAAAATTGAAGAAGAGACCACACTCCCTAACTCATTTTATGCGGCAAACATTACCCTGATACCAAAACCTGGTTAGGATAACACAATAAAAGAAAATTACAGACCAATGTCTCTGATGAGTACAGATGCAAAACTCCTAAACAAAACTCTAGCAAATCGAATGCAACAATGCA
>NW_017733637.1:0-2088 GCF_001890085.2 Hipposideros armiger
ACCTTGCAGCACTTACACCCCTTTCTAGTCACAAAAATGAGATATATTCTGCTTGATACAATAGTGCAATTGTTGGTGGTTAGCTCTTTGAGGGTACAGCCAAATGGATGCTTTAGAGAGAGTGAGTAAATATTTAACCAAGTCGGAAAAGAATATATTAAGTGTTTGTACTGAGAGTAATACTCAGTTATCCTTTATTTTTTATCCAGCTTAAATACACCCAACTCATGTGCCTTTCTATATCTTAAATTTATCTTCTTAACATACCTCCAGTTTTGGGACCCCTCTCAGTCCTGCTTCATGTCTTTCCCAGACCTTTAGCTCACAAATGTCTGACTCTACATATGGGCTGATCACTGAGACATGAGGAGTCACCAGCATCCACTTTGTTCCCTGTCCTTTGTGTCACCACAGCCACCCATGAGGTGTCCACCATGGTGCTCTGTTCAGGAGGTTCCATCAGGATGACCTGTATCCTCAGGCTTCTGCATTGTTAGAGTCACAGGGGTCAGCAGCCAGCTATGCCCCCACCTGATACAGGCCTGTCCTGCAATAGTGCTTGTGTCACTGTGATTCATATGTTTTCATGACACGTGGGCTCAGCAGGTCCCCATCATACCCAGTTAGACGCCCTGGGGTATCCACAGATGGACACACATGTTAGATGAATTAGGAGATGACGTGGGGGCATGTGAATGCCCACGTATGTACTGGACCTCCCTTCTGTGACGGATACTGTGGGGGAGCTGGCAGTGTGTGCAGAGCTCCAGCCCCATGGAGCTCAGGGTCTAGGATGGATTTAGTGAGAATTAGGACAGTAGGTGACAGAAGGTGATGTTAGGGTGGTTTGAAACATACACTTGAGTAAATGAGGACCGAGAGGTTAATGTTGTGATGCTGTAGGGAGGACGGAGACCATGGGGGGTAGAGGTCCTGGGGGCTGAACATAATCCCGTGGGGCCACGTGTGCCTGTGGGAAGGAAAGGGCCATGTGGGGACCCCGTGGGCATGTGGGGAGCAGAGAGCCTGAGCTCAGCACACAGGGGCCGGGACTGTGCTGGGGTCTCTCTGTGGGAAATGTTTCCCAACCACAGGGAAGATGAGAGTCCTCAGGATGGTCTCTTTCTCAAGAAATAACAACAAAACAAACAGGAATTTGGTGAAGGAAGGGTCCCTATCACTGGTGACATGTCATTCTGAACAGTGTTTCCTCTTTGTTTATTGACTTCTGAGAATAGGAGACATAAGAGTAAGAAAAATGATTCAAGACTTGTCCCTGGGGGCAGCTGAGAAGTTTTACAGGAAACCTCTGTTCCCAAAGGAAATCCCTTCCCCACCCAGGTCTTCACAAGCTCCTGGGGCTGGTCCCTGTGCTCAGTGTGTCCTGAGCGCCCCCTGGTGTTCCGAGCGCCCCCTGAAGCCCAGCCCCTCCTGTCCCCTCAGGGAGGTTTGTGTCTGGGCTCACACGGACTTCTCCTCACTGTGTGTCTCGCACAGTAATACACGGCCGTGTCCTCGGAGGTCACAGTGTTCAGCTGCAGGGAGAACTGGTTCTTGGACGTGTCTCTGGTGATGGAGGTGCGGCTCTTGAGGGACGGGCTGTAGTATGTGCCCCCACCAGAACAGATGTACCCGATCCACTCCAGCCCCTTCCCCGGGAGCTGCCGGATCCAGTTCCAGCTGTAACCACTGGTGATGGAGTAACCAGAGACAGTGCAGGTGAGGGACAGGCTCTGCGAGGGCTTCACCAGTCCTGGGCCCGACTCCTGCAGCTGCACCTGGGACAGAACACCTGGGGACAAGGAGAATCAGTCTGTCACTCATGTGCAGTCACAGCCACCCCAGAGACCCATGTCTAACATCTGAGACTCTCACCTTGGGGGGCTGTCATCAGGCACAGGAGAAGACCCAGCAGCCTCATCTTCTAGAGCACAGCTCTGCCTTCCCCAGAGACTCAGCCCTGTGTGAGGAGAGAGCTGTGAGTTCACAGCCCAAGGAGGGTTTTACCCTGGAGCCTGCAGAGAAATTTGCATGTGGGGCAGCCTGGTCCGTATAAGTGGGGAGCACATGGGGCAGTCACCTCATGTC
>NW_017733637.1:4747-8444 GCF_001890085.2 Hipposideros armiger
TTCTACATATGCAGACCTCACATCAGCTGTGCCTTCACTAAGTAGACATGTCCCCAGGTCTGCAGGGTGAGGCGTCCAGCTGAGACCCAGGATGAGCCTGTGCTTCAGTGTGTTTTGGAAGGCAGGCCCAATGCTGCTGTTGCTTTTCCAGTTCCAAGGCTGTGGGGCAGGAGGGCAAACCATTTGCTCTCTTTAGATCTTCAACTGTTTGGGTAAAGCCCACCCACTTTAGGGAGGGCAACCTGCTTTACTCAGTCTACTGAGAATAACCAAGCCGTACTCTCTTAGAAAGTTGGTGAATATAATACAGTGTTGTTGTCTACATTCACGACACTGTACATTAGAACTCTCAGGTTTATTTACTGCTCGTTGCAAGTCTGTGCTTTTAAACTAGTGAACATCTTGATGGAAATCTCTAAGATGGATTAACCTTTATCATGAAGTCACTAGTTATATAAAGAGCATCATGTTTCCTTATCCACTGATTACAGAAAAATTTAAATCACCTCCTGTTATTGACGCTAATTAATTTTATATGAGAAAATGGACAACCACGTCAATTCAGTCTTATTTTCCCTATCAGGTGTCATGTGACATGGTTCCAGTCAGGGAGGCAGGAGTGAGGGTCTGTGGTACATTCCTGGTTCTTCATAACTTAATTCCCCAAGAACCATCTCTTCCCTCCCTCAGTACCTTCCACGTATTTACTGGATCTCCCTTCTGTGATGGGTACTGTGGGGGAGCTGGGAGTGTGAGCTGAGCTCCAGCCCCATGGAGCTCAGGGTCTAGGATGGATTTAGTGAGAATAGGACAGTAGAGGACAGAACCTCTTTCTAGTAATGAGAACATGTGTGATTGTCTGCATGATAGTATTTACCTAAGAATATAGAAAATTGAGGTTCCTGCATATGTATTTTCATATAGGTGACATTTTGCATGGTATTTTCTGTCTGTCTGTAACTCTTTTCTTACCAATTGTCCATTTGTCTCTTTGTAGTAGCTTTAATGATGCATATTTGACCATAGTAAACGGCACAGGTCAGCAGGATGCAGGTATCACCTGAATCTGTAGTCATTGTATTGGCCCTGGAAGCAAGGAGCACACGCAGGAACAGCCCCACCCACTGTCCTAACTGGGTCCTTCCCAGTGTCCCACCTGAGGACTTGTGGTGATGACAAGCTCAGGTGGGCTCCTCGTGCAGGTGACTAACAGGCACGGGAAGAGCCACCGTGGCAGGGACAAGGGACCGTGTCAGTAGTGTGGGGCTGTGATTTCACAGAGGGGGAAGGAACATGTTTTACTCTTAGTGAACTCACCAGGGTATATTTGGAACTGCTCAATTTCAATGATATGTGGACAAGTGCTGAAGTCAATATATAACTGAGTGAATGATAACTAAATCTACTGGTGTGTGAACATAACAGTGGGAAGATGTAAATGTATATTGTCAGTCCCACTGTATTTAGTGAAGTGTCCATATGCATGTTCCTCAAAGCAGAGAATTAAAATAACCCCTTAATTCTCCTCTGACACCCACTGCCTGACAATCCACCAGAATCTCCAATCTGTCAATATTATAAATTAGATCCCTAATTGTGTTTCAAAGTTGATGTCATTTGTGAACAACTGCATGGCTGTCCTCAGCGGCCTGCATGTCCCCACAGCACGTCACTGCCCTGCAGAAACCGTCCCCTGGGTCTCCACCAGGAAGTTGAGGACAAGGAAACCTGACCCCACCTCCCGTCACCTTCAGGCCCAGACCTCAGTGTTTGCCTTCCTGAGCCTGCAGGTGCTGAGCTCTGTGGGCAGCTGGACAGCAGTGAGGGGCAGGTGTTCTCTTCTTCCTGGGGAGATGGCCATGGGGTCTGGGGCCACATATCCCCCTGGGAAGGGACCCCCAGCTGCACGTCCTGTAAGAGTGCACTCGGTGTTCACGCTGATGGTGGTGCACTCGCCCTGTGTACCTCTGGCTTCCTGACCTTCAAGGAGACCAAGGAGACGAAAGTGTTGGGAAGATGCTTTTCTATCCTGGGACTTGGAGATCCTGAGACTTTAGAAAGAGAGTCATGGAGCTGATAGAGGGACTGTGGTTTTCAGGAACCACAGGGCCATTTACACAGGGTCTCTCTGCTTAGACAGCCATGAAAAAGCTTTAAGAAGTTAATATAATAGAATAATTGGTGAAATTATTGAAATCCAGGATAACTGACATCAGGAGGAATTCTGTTATTCAAGGTTGATCATTTATCTATGAAACATAAATCACTGCACTCCCAAACGTAGTTATTACCCTGATCATAGGAGATGAAGGCATCGCAGTGCCTGGCCCTTGGCAAGTGTGCACATTACCGTGACGACAGTGTGTTCTAAACAGGAAAATGCAGGACAGGGAATACAGTCAACAGTAGTGTAAAGACTACAGGTAGTGTCAGATGGGTAGTAGTCTCATCGGGGGCTCACTTCATAATTTATATAAATGCCTAACCAGTACACTGTACAGCTCAAACTAGGACGAGGGCTCACAATTAATTTCGCAAACTTGTTACAATGATGTGGCTAATTTATTTTGATATCAGAGGGATTATTCATTATGAATTTGGGCCAACTGGACAAATAGTTAACCAAGTTTACTATTTGAAAGNACTCAACATTGCCCAATTGTATAATCATTATTTTATATAAAATAATACTTTGATGTAAACAACGATTGCAAAGTGAAGCACAGTACTTCTCATGACCTGGCTGAGACCTGGGCCCTGCAGGTGACTGTGCAGGTGCAGCTCACTGTCCAGCTCCAGGGAACAGGCCAAGTGGGTGAGGACCTGCCTCCCAGGAGGCCACACCCGCCCAGGCAGCAGACATGAGGTTTAGACACTGTGTCCCTCCTTTCTTCTCACTTCTCCCAGGACAGGTAGCCCCACCCCCTCGTATGCTACTCAGGAAGGTTTTCCAGGTTTTTTGACCAGAAAAAGGCTCTGACCCCCTGGAAACATCTACTCCCAGTGAGTCACAGGCATGTGCTCTGTACCAGCAAGGGTTCTGAGCTGGGCGTGCACAACATGAGCTGAGTCCTGGTCACAGAGGGCAGTTTGTCCCCTGCCTCCTGTGTTCAGCTGAGGCTGTGGGAGGACGGAAGTCTGGAGGCCAATTTCCTGGGAGTCGCCAGGAGCTGATGATGGGTTAAGGATACAGACGAAGGGGAAACCTTAGTGGAAAACAGTTGTATCTTTTATGAAATAACTAAACTAAACACGTGGTAGAATTTACCAGCCTGGGGAATTCTTAAAACCAGGTTTGCTTCCCTGAGTCTCGCACACACTCCAGTATCCCAGAAACCCCTAAATGGAGTCACAAGTATTTTATACTGTACGGTGTGAACTGGGCATCTCTAAAAGACTCAGGAAATTCATGGACCAGTTGTGAGATTTCATCAGGCTGATTAATGTCTCAGGAGAACCCATATTTGACACGAGGGCTGGGAGTGAGGGGTTGGTGCATCCATGCGGGATTAGGGTGGAGTCTCTGACAAGAGATGGCACCACTGTCCTGCAGGTCCTGGGGACATGTCTTTAGGGGCCCTGAGCACCAGCCAGCTGTGACCAGCGTGATGGAAAAGGGAGGTGGCCGCGTAGAGGAAGCAGCTGTGAGAACATCCCCTCCACGTGCTCACACCTGTGCCCCAGTGGGCACCCAGGT
>NW_017733637.1:9187-27381 GCF_001890085.2 Hipposideros armiger
TCCCCCAATTCCCCAGTGCTGTTCCCATCCCCCAACTTCCCAATAAAAAAAATTACAAAAAAATTACAAAAAAATTGTTCTCATACTACTTTCTCAGTACACATGCACCACACATATGTACACACACATTTCAGAAAAATAAACGCATCCACACATACTCAGTCATATAAAATGTGTTCTGAGTACACATGAAGTTGCATATGATTTCCTCTAAAATGTGTCCAGGTACCTTCCACATATTAATGTACTGTCAGCAATATTCTCAGGTCAGACTGTACTTCCTCCTAATGTTGCTTCTACATGTACTGTATAGATGACCTTTTACTAGAATTTGTTTTATATTTACACATCAGGAAAGCTGATCATTATTTATGTGGGGAAATTCACTCACATGATGGCACATTTTTTTGTCTATTGACGAGTTCATCATGACATTTTACTTGAAGTTGTCAAGCACTCATTTGCTCCTTCCTAGAAGAGCTTTGGTAGAAACTCACACCCTCTCTGACCATCACGATCACAGATGGTGCTTGTTGAACATCAGGCCCCAGGGAGTCAGGTGGTCCCCGTGGGCGGCCCCTGGATTCCAGCACGCTCCCCATACAATCTCACTGCAGTGATGCTTGACAGCTGCAGATCCAGGAGGAAATCTGGGAGGAGTTTGGTGATGCTCATCCCAGCGCTCCCTGTCACATGTCCCCACCATGGTGCTGGGGCTGCTTCCTGCAGGACACGGACCCCTGGAGGATGGATGTGGGGGATCCCTGTGTTTGGAGCACTGAGCTGACAGCTCTTCCTGGGAATCCATGTGGACCCAGAGATGAAGGGTGAGGTCCACCAGCCCAGAGCTTGACCAGTCCTGTCAGCAGATGGAGCCCGGGTGCTGTCCCTGGAACCAGGACAGGGAGAGGGTGTGGAACTCTGTGTCCACCTGTGAGACGCATGTGGAGCTGGTCACAGCCAAATCAGTCAGCAATGAATCTGTGGTGTTTAGACCATCAGTAAAAGGTTAAAAAGACACTGAGGAAAATCACAGACACTTAGAACGCATTGTTATTAGGCATAGTTTTTAAGTCTGAGACATTTTGTTTAAAAATTAAAAAATATGAAGAAACATGAAGACCTGGCCTTCTCACAAGAGTCACATCAATACAAATAGTATAACAACATTCAGACACACATAAATCACACAGACACTAATGTACACACACTGACACAACGACACACAAAATAGTACGTATTATGTAAAGCACACAGAGTTATATCTGCACACTAAACACAACACTCATACATGATAAAATGCACACGTGCACACAGACACACAGTTTAACGGATACACTCACAGAGACAGAGTAACACTTGCACACAAATAAAGGAGGAGGAAGAAGGTCTGTTAAAATATGTTTTCTGTGCAAGGAGAGGAAATGCCGGCTGAGTCAGGAAGCGTGTTCTCAGCCGTCCTCCGGTCCTGCTCCCCACATGGGCCCCTGTGACCGGGGTCCTGAGCACCCCCTGAGCCCAGCCCCACCCTTGCTCCCTGAAGTGGGACTTTGGTGTCTGTGGTGACAGTGCCTCCCTCCCTGTGGATGGACAGTGACATACGGCCATGGCCTCGGTGGTCACGGAGCTCAGCTGCAGGGAGAGCTGGTCCTTGGACGTGTGTCTGGAGTCACGATTGTGCTCTGTAGGGAAGTTTGGGGTGTGCACCACCTCTGGTTCCCGGGCACCCCGTCCACTGAAGCTCCTCCTGTACCTTCACTAGTCCTGAGACTGACTCGTGCAGCTCTCTTGGGACAGGACACCTGGGGACAAGTTGGAAACTGTGAATGAGGGGACCCTCGCCTTCCGGCCTTTTTACACTCATAATCTGAGACACTCACAGAAGTGAGTTTCCATCAAGGAGAAGAAGATCCCCAAAGGTGCTGTGTCCATGACAAGCCCCTGTCCTCTGGCTGACACTCACCTGGCAAAGATGGGAAACAGGTTTGCACTTCCTGGGAGCCTGGTCTCCTTCACGAGTGAGAAAGTCCTTGTTCTGTGAGCCACTAGGGCTCAGAATAGAGACTCAAAACATAAATGTGCACAGCCTCATAAACACACATGTGCAAAGACATTAACAAGTGGACATACATACTTGTGTTTAATCACAAGGCGTTTCGGTGAAGCAGGATCGACTCAGCATTTCGAGGCCATCAATACATACACACACTGACATGCATGTGGGAATTTATATGTGTACATGCACTCGTCCTACCTTTGNATTGATGCTGATTAATTCTATATGAGAAAATAGACAACCATGTCAATTCAGTCTTATTTTCCCATCAGGTGTCTGTGTCTCAGTGACATGTGACATAGTTCCAGTCAGGGAGGCAGGAGCGAGGGTCTGTGGTACATTCCTGGTTCTTCAGAAGTTAATTCCCCAAGAACCATCTCTTCCCTCTCCCAGTCCTTCCATGTCTGCATGTGACCCTGGAAATGTTGTCACCATGTCGTCTCATGACGGGAGTCACCTGGAACATGAAGCTGACTCACTGGGTGTATCAATCTGCAGAACTTGCGGGAAAATTTTTCATTACTTGCGTGTTTGAATTAACCAACAGAGGCCACACACGTCCAGGCTTCATGTTTGATTAGTTGGAATCTTACTTGTTGTTCAGCCAGTTCAAGGCGTCTTTCTTTGCTATTCCCTGAAATAGCGACACACATTATCTAGAGTCATAAAGTTAATTTATTTTTTTTCATTTTTTTAAATTTGGGAATTGGGGGTGGGGAACAGTGTTGGAGAATTGGGAAAGGGAACCAGCAAAGTTGTTGTTCTTCGACCTTAGTTGTGGAGGGCGCCAGTCACCAACTGGCTGCCCATCAGCAGCTCGTGGTCTCTAAGCTCAAGGTGCTGTGTTCAATCTTAGTTGCAGGTGGGCGTAGCCACCGTCCCATGGGGGAGTCAAACCAGCAGCCTTGTTGTTAAGAGCACACGCTCTATCCACTGAGCCATCTGGGCAGCACCTCACCTCAAGGAGCCGAGTTCAGTCTTAGTTGCAGGCAGGCTTAGCACATCATTAACAGGCAGTCTTGTTAGGAGCACGTGCTCTCACCAGCTGAGCCATCCTGCCAACTGTTGTCAGCTCAGCGGTAGCTCAGCTCGGGCGCAGCGTCACTGGCCCATGTGGGATCGAACTGGCAGTCCTGTTGCTCAGAGCCCGTGCTCTTTAGCTAACCCTTAACCAACTGAACCACTCAGCTGGCCCATAAACTTAATTTATTGATAGTGTGTAGAACACAAATCATGTGTGCATATGGAGTTTGTATCTTGCGACTTTCTAGATTTCACTTTCTATTAGTTTTCTGGTGCAGTCTTCAGGTTTTTGTGGTTAAGACCTTGTCACCTGAACATAGATAAAAAGGGATAAATTGACTTCTTGCTTTCTGATTTAGACACTCTCATTACTTTTCTTGCCTAATTATTCTGACCAGGACTTCCAGNCCACAATAATTGTGTTCCCTCTTTTTCCAAATATTGGAAATCTTTGAGAAGATCTGATTGAGAGGTGTTAATTGTTCTTTGAAGGTTTGTAGAATTGACATTGAATCCATCTGGACCTGGGCTTTTCTTTATTGGGAGGTTTCATTACCTACTTCAAATATTATTGAAAGATTTGTATCAATCTAGCACTATCAGGATCAAATTATAATTCAAGCAACAAATAAGTGGAATGAGAAATACAACTGTTCAACTCACAGGGTCTGGATTCAACAGTGCAATTCCCATGTGCACACACATGGTGCTGAGACTGCCAGCCTTACAGACACCCTAATTCCGCATCCCACAGAAAGATCTGCAGCATAAACTGACACGGGAACAGCTGAAGGTTCATGCACCAGGGAAACACCTGAGTCTATAACCTGCAGCTGGGGTTGGTCTCTGCGGGGTGGGGGGGGCCCTCAGGTGTGCAGGACCAGCTCCCACCTGTGACACATTGGGAGGCAGTAGGTGTTCTGTGAAGAGAGAAACAGTTACCCTTCTCCAAGTTTCTGTACATGGAGAGAAACCAATGAAAATGAGAACAACTCTCACACTGCAGTTAACGATTCTTCTTTTTTTAAGTGTTTCAGGTGTACAAAACAATGTAATAGTCATTTGTACCCCTCAAAAAGGATAACCCCTCCCCCAATCTATTAGCCCTCTGACATCATATAGAGCTGTTACAATTCCATTGACTCTTCCCTATGCTATACTCCACATCCTGTGACTATATATATATATTAAATTATAAGTGATTTTGAAAACGGCAACTCTCAGCCAGGGCACTCCACAGAATTAAGCAATAAGGTATTTGCAGAGAGTGTGGAATTTACAGTTGTTTGCCTGATGAGAGGAGCTGCTGGCCTGAGCTGAGGCAGGACCATGAGTCTGGAGAGGAGCAGGGGTGTGAAGACCAGGAGGGGCTGTGGTGAGCGCTGTCCTGAGGACAAAGCTGCACAGATGCCGGAGTCAGCACTCAGGGGACTTTGGCTGTGTGGACACCAACAGGAGAGCTCCTTCTGCCACAACGAGATGATTTGCTAAACTCTTGATTCCTCCAGCCCATAGAAGGTGGAAAAAGGACTAAGAAGGGAAGAAGGAGGGGAGTGAGGACCAATCACGTGCTGGGCAGGAGCTGACCTGCATCACCTCACTCCCCTCACAGCCACCCTGAGAGGGAGCGGTTATCTCAACCTGACAGGCCAGGAGATGGAGTTTCCATGCCTTTGCCTGAAGTCACACAGCTAGTATTTGGAGGGGACAGAAGTCAGCTCTGCATCTGTCTGGGGGCTCAGGCACACCCCATAAGGAAAGTGCCACCCCAGACTCCACTCTGAGCAGCCAGGAAGCTCTTGTCCATTGTGACCTGAGAGGAAGGGGACATTGGCAGAAACAGACCCCTGCTCTGGGATGAGGAAGCACAGATTTTAAAAGGCCCGAGCACAGGCAGGGCATAGAATTGGAGGAGTCATTGTCCTAGGGGTCTGGTGCTGCTTGTCCTCCTGTGAGGGCCAGGCCACCTGCTCCCTCCCAATGTGTCCCCATCCCCAGCTCCCTGCCCAAGTCCCACCCCAAAACCAGCCTGGGGGAGAGCCTGGCAAGCTGGACCATTAGGTTTTGTGCAGATTTCCTTCAAATAGAATGACCAGGATTCCACCCAACGCTGCAGGACTATTTGGATCAATGTCCAGGATCCCGTGTGTGCAAGGTCTACTGGCCCATGTGGGCCCGTTTCGGCCTCGGTTCTGGGCTCAGAGTTGTTGGAATCAGTCTTCATTTTAAATACCTGTGAAGTGGAGATAATAGCTGTTGCTGCCTCATCACGGCAATGGGAGCCGTGGGTGAGATGAGGCACGTGAAGGGCCTGAAACAGGATTCATCTCACAGTGAGCTTAGTCCCAGGGTCTGGGTTCCCATTTCAGTGCAGAGCAAGGAAACGCTCTTCTCTGCCTGCCATCTAACGTTCAACGTGGGAATAACACCAGGTTGTGTGTTATCAGAAAACATTGTTCTCTGCTGCCATCTGGTGTGCATCTTGGGAACGACATCCATTTGTGTCCCTGTAAATGCTGTTATTCTCTGCTCCCAGTTTGTGGGCGGCTTGAACAGCTACACTGCAGCTTGTTTCTTTAGACACTTGAAGTGCCTGTATCGTCACCAATATCAACTTCAATTAAAAGGGGAGAAAACTTTGTAAATTGTACATGAAAAATTTTTTTTAAGCTGAGCCATCCTGCTACCTGTTGGCAGCTCAGCGGCTGCTCAGCTCGGGCTGGACTCGAACTGCTGTTGCTCAGAGCTCAANAGCCCCTTCCCTGAGCTGCCAGATCCACTGACACAATCTTGAGTCCAGAAGCTCAGGGTTTTGGAGGCCTCTTACCTCGTCTAGGTTCCTCTGGTTGAAGGTGACACCTGGGAATCCCTGCATTGTCTCACAGCCCTCCCTACCTCTGCTAGTCAATACATTAGACACACACAGAGTGCGTGATTTTAGTAGTAATGGGCCTGCAAATGCCTTTATACGCTGTACCCGGTTCAGGGGCCGTCCCCCTCTTGGACCGCAAGCGTGGGTGTGTGACTTCTCTTGTAGATAAAACCCCAGGAAACGGGACATGCACAGACGTGGTAAGAACCTGCACCCTGACTCTGCTTTTCACACAGCCCATGGGACCCGTTCGTGTGTTTCCAATTATTACAGTGGAGGCTCTTCTTGCAACTTTCATTCTGTGATGGGTTCAGGAGACATAATTGATCTCCATTTTTCCAGATTTCCTTCTAAGAATGGGAGTGATGATTTCCATAATCACTAATGTCAGTGCAGAAAGCAGGTAACCCTCAAGAGGTCAATTTGACTGGTTACTAGAGGTGGAGTCTCACCTCACTAAGGGTAAGAGGCACATGGACAGACATAACTGGACATAATATCAATGAAAGTCTTAACAACTTCAAGTCCCTCCCAGGAAGGTGGAATCTGAAATGTCCAACAGGCAGGGAACCTGTTACCTCAGGTGATGTCACATTTGGAAGGGCCTCCGTGCCCCTGGCTGGACCCAGGCGGTGCACCTGCAGCCTCTTACCAGGGACAGGAGCTCCCACTCCTTAAACACACGCCCGGCAGTGAGAACGCTGTTTCCCAGGTGGGTGCAGAGCAGTGTGGGGGATGGAGGTGCCCTTGTCTTCCAGGAGGCACTGGACACAAGGCCCCAAGTCCCATCTGAGAGGCTCTGATCTAAGTGTGATGACGCCTCATTAGCTCTGCCTTCTGAAACCTGTGGCTGAATCAGGGTGATCAGGAGTGTGACTTATTTCCCTCTCATCATGGAACCTGCTTCACAGGCATTTATACCCGGAGAACTCGATATGGAGTGAGTTCTATCCCCCCATCATTCCCATGTTCAAGCTCTAAGACCTAGTGGCCTGTACTGGGAGAAGGGCTTGTAGGACATAATTATGGTTAAATGAGGTCATAGGGCTTGGGTCCTCATCCAATAGATTTGGTGGCCTTATAAGAAGAGGGAGAGTCAGAGAGATGTCACCCTCTCTCCACCACATGAGATGACAGTGAGGTGTCAGCTGTCTGGCCAGTATGACAAGTTCCCTCCAGTAATTAATTCATCTGGCAACTTCACCTTAGACTTTTCAGCACCCAGGATGTGAGAAAATAAATTTCTTTTGTTTAAGCCACCCAGTCATGGTTTTCTGATGGCAGCTAGAGCAGATGAGATGGACATTTGTTCCTGAGAGTGGGGTGCTGCTTTATCAAACACCTAAAAAGGTGTTAGTGACTTTGCAAGTAGGTAATAGTTAGAAAGCTGAAGATTTTTCAATATGCAAAAAAAAAATTCCAAGGTTGCTGTGAAGGGATGTTGAAGGTGACTGTGTAGGGAGGTCAGGAAGAAGACCGGGCAGCTGTTGAGAGGCCCCCATATTCTCAGAGAAAACGGGTCATCATGAACACAATGGGGGTTGAAATGGGGTCCTAAGAAGCCTCCTGGTGAGGCCTCAGATGGAAATGGGGAACATGTTATGGGTCCCTGGAGGAAAGGTGATCCCTGTTATAAAGCGTCGAAGGGCTTGGCTGCACTGGTTTCCCGTGTTATGTGGAAGGTAGAACTTGTGAGAGTGGAACTGCATATTCAGCTGAGGAGGTTTCTAAGCAATTGTAGGAGTGGCTTGGTTCCTCCTGGCTGCTGGTAGTGAAAGGTGAAGGGAGACGGCTAGATTGAGGATGGCAGTATTAATCAGATGCTAATCAGAATTTGGAGATTTGAAAAACTGTCAGCATATCCATATAGCCAAAAGCAAGAAAGCTTGTTGTGAAGAGGGTGTGAACAGTGTTGCTGAGAAACCATTTGATAAATAAAATCATGGCNTTTACACATCAGGAAAGCTGATCATTATTTATGTGGGGAAATTCACTCACATGATGGCACATTTTTTTGTCTATTGACGAGTTCATCATGACATTTTACTTGAAGTTGTCAAGCACTCATTTGCTCCTTCCTAGAAGAGCTTTGGTAGAAACTCACACCCTCTCTGACCATCACGATCACAGATGGTGCTTGTTGCACATCAGGCCCCAGGGAGTCAGGTGGTCCCCGTGGGTGGCCCCTGGATTGCAGCACGCTCCCCATACAATCTCACTGCTGTGAAGCTTGACAGCCGTAGATCCAGGAGGAAATCTGGGAGGAGTTTGGTGATGCACATCCCAGCGCTCCCTGTCACGTGTCCCCACCATGGTGCTGGGGCTGCTTCCTGCAGGACACAGGGGCCCCTGGAGGATGGATTTGGGGGATCCCTCTGTTTGGAGCACTGGGCTCACAGCTCTTCCTGGGAATACATGGGGACTCAGAGATGACGGGGTGAGGTCCACCAGCCCAGAGCTTGACCAGTCCTGTCAGCAGATGGAGTGCCCGGCTGCTGTCCCTGGAACCAGGAGAGGGAGAGGGTGTGGAGCTCTGTGTCCACCTGTGAGATGCATGTGGAGCTGGTCACAGAGCCGAATCAGTCAGCAATGAACCTGTGGTGTTTAGACCATCAGTGCAAGGTTAAAGAGACACTGAGGAAAATCACAGACACTTAGAACGCTTTGTTATTAGGCATAGTTTTTAAATCTGAGACATTTTGTTTAAAAATTACAAAATGTGAAGAAACATGAAGACCTGGCCTTCTCACAGAGTCACATCAATACAAATAGTATAACAACATTCAGACACACATAAATCACACAGACACTAATGTACACACACTGACACACCGACACACAAAATAGTACATATTATGTAAAGCACACACAGTTATATCTGCACACTAAACACAAAACTCATACATGATAAAATGCACACGTGCACACAGACACACAGTTTAACGGATACACTCACAGAGACAGAGTAACACTTGCACACAAATAAAGGAGGAGGAAGAAGGTCTGTTAAAATATGTTTTCTGTGCAAGGAGAGGAAATGCCGGCTGAGTCAGGAAGCGTGTTCTCAGCCGTCCTCCGGTCCTGCTCCCCACATGGGCTCCTGTGACCGGGGTCCTGAGCACCCCCTGAGCCCAGCCCCACCCTTGCTCCCTGAAGTGGGACTTTGGTGTCCGTGGTGACAGTGCCTCCCTCCCTGTGGATGGACAGTGATATATGGCCATGGCCTCGGTGGTCACGGAGCTGAGCTGCAGAGAGAGCTGGTCCTTGGGTGTGTGTCTGGAGTCATGTTTGTGTTCTGTAGGGAAGTTTGGGGTGTGCACCACCTCTGGTTCCCGGGCACCCCGTCCACTGAAGCTCCTCCTGGACCTTCACCAGTCCTGAGACTGATTCATGCAGCTCTCCTGGGACAGGACACCTGGGGACAATGTGGACACTGAGAGTGAGGGGACCCTCACCTGCCAGCCTCTTTACACTCATAATCTGAGACACTCACAGAAGTGAGTTTCCATCAAGGAGAAGAAGATCCCCAAAGATGCTGTGTCCATGACAAGCCCCTGTCCTCTGGCTGACATTCACCTGGCAGAGATGGGAAACAGGTTTGCACTTCCTGGGAGCCTGGTCTCCTTCACAAGTGAGAAAGTCCTTGTTCTGTGAGCCATTGGGGCTCAGAATAGAGACTCAAAACATAAATGTGCACAGCCTCATAAACACACATGTGCAAAGACATTAACAAGTGGACATACATACTTGTGTTTAATCACAAGGTGTTTCGGTGAAGCAGGATCGACTCAGCATTTCGAGACCATCAATACATACACACACTGACATGCATGTGGGAATTTATATGTGCCCACGCACTCGTCCTGTCTTTGACAGGTGCAAACTAACATGTATACACACACACTCACACTCACACACTTGCAAACAAATTGACGTGCACACACACACTGCCACACAACTTCCAGCACCTCAGGAAGGTAACCTGTCCCCAGGCTCCTGAGCTGCAGTTGAGGTGCTGGTCCCCAGGGCAGTGTGAGGAGCTGAACAGTGACCCTCAGGAATACGTAGAATCTTATCGCTGGGACCTGAGAGTGTTCTCTCATATGACAGGACTGTGCAGACCTGACTGAGGGTGCTGATGGGAGAGTACCCTCAATTATCCGGGTGGGACCAAACTGTCATCCCAAGTGTCCTTATCAGAGGAAAACAGAAGGAAAATGGACTGAGAAAAGTATTGTGATGGTGGAGACAAGATGATTGAGTGGGTTTCTACACCTACCTGCGTAAATGACGACCAACAGGGTAACCTGTTGCAGGGAGGATAGAGACCTGTGGATAGAGACCCTGGGGGGCTGATCCCCCGTGGGGCCAGGAGGGGCCTGTGTGAAGGAAGGGCCATGTGGGGGCCCCGTGGTCATGTGGGGGGCAGAGAGCCTGAGCTCAGCACACAGGGGCCTGGACTGCACTGGGGTCTCTCAGTGGAAAGTGTTTCCCAGTAACAGGGAGACGAGAGTCCTCAGGGTGGTTGCTTTATGAAGAAATAAATAAAGGACACACAGGACCTTGGTTAAGGAGTGGTCCCCGGTCAGTGTGACATGTCATCTACACACAGACACTGTCCCTTCTTCATATGTTGTCTGCAGTGAGAGTGTGAAACGAAGCCAAAAAGAAGAAGCAAGTGTTGTCCCTGAGGGCAGCTGAGAACTTTCAGAGGAAATCCCTGCTCCCAACAAAGAGCCCCTTCCCCACCCAGGACACACCTGTTCTCGTGGGTCTCGAGCGCCCCCTGCAGCCCAGCCCCCCTGTCCCTGCAGGGAGGTTTGTGTCTGGGCTCACACTGACTTCCCCTCACTGTGTCCCTCGCACAGTAATACACGGCCGTGTCCTTGGAGGTCACAGAGCTCAGCTGCAGGGAGAACTGGTTCTTGGACGTGTCTCTGGAGATGGAGGTGCGGCTCTTGAGGGACGGGCTGTAGTATGTGCTCCCACCACTACTAATGTACCCGATCCACTCCAGCCCTTTCCCCGGGGGCTGCCGGATCCAACTCCAGTCATAACCACTGGTGATGGAGTAACCAGAGACAGTGCAGGTGAGGGACAGGGTCTGCGAGGGCTTCACCAGTCCTGGGCCCGATTCCTGCAGCTGCACCTGGGACAGGACACCTGGAGACAAGGAGAATCAGTCTGTCACTCATGTGCAGTCACAGACATCCCATAGACCTGTGTCTGACACCTGAGACCTCACCTTGGGGGGCTGTCACCAGGCACAGGAGAAGACCCAGCAGCCTCATCTTCTTCTAGACCACAGCTCTGCCTTCCCCAGAGACTCTGCCCTGTGTGAGGAGAGAGCTATGAACTCACAGCCCAAGGAGGGTTTTACCCTGGAGCCTGCAGATAAATTTGCATGTGGGGCAGCCTGGTCCTGACAAGTGGGGAGGGACTGAGTCAGGCTCCCCTGGTCCTTCTGAGCCTCCTCCGTGTGTCTTCAGTCGCACACAGGAACTGTGTGAGTCTGGGATGGGAGGCACTTGGGTCATGAGGCACATTACAAACAGGCCTAAGAAGTCCCACCTTTTCGAGAATAAGAGTGAATGTGTAATCTTATGGATTTTCAAGTAGATAGTACAAAGGATTGGCTTTAGGTCAAAATATCCACTATAACCTCAAATATGAACATATCCAGGATGGACATGATTTTATAATGATACTATGACATCAAGTAATATGTTGATTTCACGTGTGTGGTAAACATGATCCCAAAATGTAAGACTGTTTTTCCCAAGAACTACCCCTTTGGTAGGAGTAACAAAAAGCACAGGCAGGCTTGGAGACCCTTCATTCTTAATGCGTGGGGTTTAAATTTGTGTCTAAGGCTCTTGTGCAAATACTTTCCTTAAGCCACCCTAAGTCATGTCCCAGGAACCCTCTCCAATTACATCAGAGAGAATCACATGTGTGTATGGAGAAGAGACAAAAATAGAAACAGCCACTAAGCATCTCTGTAACCCCACACCTGACAAATATTGAAATGACATGTGCAGAGTATAACTGACCCAGTTTATCAGAGTCTGTATTAACAGTTACTGGGTGTTCAGAGGTAGGAGGGTGGGGAGGAGCCTGAACATAGATTTGGTCATAGGAAAGGACACTGTGACCCCAAAAAGACCCCTCTCCCCCATTCACCCCCCCGCCCCCACCCCTGATCTGGGCCCTGCAGTCATAGGGTCCTCGGCTTCTGCACAACATGTGAAGTTCTTTATATTCAGGATACAGCACTTTACAAGATACTATTTGAAACTATTTCCTGCAGCCTCTGCTCGTCTTTTCATTCTCTGAACAGTGTCTAAGTGGGACACAAACTTTTAACTTTACCCATGTTCAATTTATTAATATTTTAGTTAATGGATTTCACTTTTCAGGATTATCTCAAAATTCATCATACAGCTCACTCTCCCAAGAATATACCCCATTGTTTTTTTCTAGGCTTTTAATGAGGAAAGTCGTATCCTGTGTTCACAGAGAAGAGTGGCGATCCTGGGGTTATAAACGATGAGCAGTCTCTGCAGGGAGGCAGCTCGCTCCCTGAAAAGTGCTGCTCAGAGACCAGGCAGGTGAGCTTCCAGGTGAGACAGAGCCTGGCCCTTCTCTCCGATGGTCAGGATCAGTGCTCGACAAGGCGAGTCCATCACGAGTATTTCAATTTCATGGAGCTTTCCAGTTGCTAATATACAGAATTAACATTTTGTCCACACACATTTTATTATTTAAAAAAAGCACATTAAACATCTCCTCATTGCCAAACTTCATGATCATAATTTCACGTGCAGTCAGGCACCACATAACACTCCACATATACGATGGCCGTCCCATAAGGTTATAATGGAGATGAAATTTCTGGTCACCTCGTGAAGTCATAGCCATTGTAATGTCAGCACCACACCTTGCTCAGGTGCGTGGTGATGCTGGTGCAAACAAACCTCCGCACTGCCAGTTGCATCAAGTCACAGCACATGTGGTCACAGTAGCAGGCTGTACCATCTGGGCTGTGTGAGTGCACCCTGTGATATTCTCATAGTGATAAATCTGCAAAAATGCATTATTCCATCCTTAGGTGTTGCATGGGTATAAAGAACTTTGGATGACAGCTTTGCTGGAAACGTAATCCCACGTAGAGGACTTGCCTTCATAGGCTCCCATTTCTTTTACTTTAAGTAATTACGACATTACTTTTATCTGAGTAACTACCTCCAACGTATAGGGAGGCTCAGAGACGCCTGATTATTGATATTGAAAGTTTTATAATAGTGAATTGTCTTATTATTATTGTATAGTAAACGCTTGATATATTCTCTATTTCAACAGCTTTATAAGATACATAAGATTTAATTATATTTTATATTTTCTTGCTTTAAGTGAATTCTCCTAAATGAATCTTTCAAATCTTAGACTAATTAAAAATTTGGATGGACCTATATGCATTGATTTCTTTCAACCTGTGGTTTCTGGGTCATGTGTTATAAACTACAGGTTTATTCAAGGTAACACGTATCCTGTCCCATTGATCTGTGTCTATCTCCCCACCAGTGCCACTCCGTCTGTGTTATTGTGGGTGTTAGTCAGTCACTTCCAACTTGTACAAAGGTTTCAGTTATACCTGGGAATTATAAAATGTGCTGGTAAAGGTGGATTTCTGGATGTTCTTGACAGGACTTCAGGCAGAGCCTCCATCGTTATCCGGTATCATCCGTGAGTCCCAGGCAGCAGCACCCTGATCTAAGGATCTCAACCTCTCCGTCTTTTGTCACTGATGGAGACATCAATCAGGTCACAGAACTTCAGGGACAGAGAGTCTGTGGATCTGGGAGTGAGATTGCTTGTGTCTCACGGGTGTGTGTTTCATGGCCATGGTTTCCTNAGTGAGATTGCTTGTGTCTCACGGGTGTGTGTTTCATGGCCATGGTTTCCTCGTCAATCTCTGTTGTCCATAATGATAGCCAGTGTTGGGTTGCGATGACCGATGGTCATTTGCAAAATGGAGTGGAGGGCAGGACAGTCCACCCCATAACAGGGCTGGCCTTGTTCTCCGTCCCCAGCTCATGATGAGCACAGAGGCTACACCACAGCCCTGAGAGAGACTCCACCTCTGTCCTGATGACAGAAAAAGCAGGGAGCCGAGGGAAGTTAGAAACCTGATCTGTGTGAGCAGAGAGGGAACAGTTCATGACCACTGTGGTAACATCTGCGTAACATCTGTGGGATTTGAATAAATAGAAAGTATTTAATTCAACAAGAATTAATCTCCCTCTGGACTTGTCTGAGTCCCTTCAACTTTGCCACATGAGTGAAGGCTCAGTCCCCTCCATCAGGCCATTAGGATTTCCAAGAGAAAGCTTTAAATACATAGTTAACTGAACTTTTCTTGTTTAGGGAATATTGGTTCTGACACCTGCAGTGGCAACCCTTGTCCCAGGGCCACAACATCCAGTAGGAGAAAGGACAGTCGAGCTGATGTGGGGATGACAAGCCCCCCTGGGATGCGATCCTCACTGTGAAGCCCCCATTGAATGACACGGAGACCTCCTCAGCCTATTCTGGGCTTTGAATTGAATGTCTCAATTCTGGGGTCAGAGTGTGTTCCTGGATTTTTAAAATTTCAGATTGGTAAAACCATCCTGTCATCCAGATTGTTTCTATTAAGACACCCTGAAGTCCTAGAAAATAAAAGTTTAAATTTGATTTTATAGTGCACTGTGTTTATTAAATTCTCCCAATAGAAAAGGCTATTTATAGACACTTCAGCAATCCTTGTCCAAATCTTGTTTTAGATAACTTTTAAATAGGAAAGAAACCCCAGGCCCTCAGAGGAAGCCCCTCCCCTTCCCCTCCCCACCTGCTCCTGGGGCTGCAGCCCCTGCTGGGTGGGTTCTGAGCGCCCCCTGCAGCCCAGCCGACCACCAGTCAGCTCTCACTACATGAGATTTCCAGGGAAGTTCAGAGGAGGAAACTTTTGGGGCCCAGTGCAGGCTTCCCCAAAATACCCCACAATGGTGTATAACTACTTAGAATGAGTTACTTAAAAAGCAGCCAGAGCAGGAAAAGCACATGGACCCCTCTTTGTGTCCTTGAAAAAAGCAAATAAATCTCCTTTGTGTAAGGGACTGTCCTTGGTCCTAAGGGGGTCTCATAAGGTATCAAGGCCTCAGCTTGCAAAGACAGTGACTATGACCTTGTACGATGAAAGGAATTATTGAAAATGTGATACATTAAAAACCTTCAGATGGAGAGACTGTGTGGACTTCAGCATGGACACTGATGCCCACACAGCATCCTCAGAACAGCAACTTTGAGGGAAATTCTGCCCAAGGGAAGAAAGCCACACACAGCTGGATGGGACGTGTAGGGACCTGCCATGAGCACCAAATGCAAGGGACGCAGCTCTGATGATGGGACGAGCCCCTGCAGCCTCTGAGAGACGCATGGCCCTGGGGACACTGTGATTTAGACCCAGTTCAGCTCTTTTCCTGAACAGTAAGATGAAAAGTCTGCCTTTCAAACCCGACTTGTGATGATTTTGCAGAGTTTCCAGAGACACCAACATGCAGGGTCTACACATCCATCATGACTGTGGACACCTGCATTCTCCAATGACTAATTTTGGGCAGAGTAGTGTCTCAGGCTTCTGTGTCCTCTGTCTTCCATTCTGTTTCCTGTTGTGACCCTTAGACTGTGATGCAGTTTATCTTCTCTGACCACAGAGAGGGAGCCGCCTGCTCTTGCTCAAAGCAGAAGGTTCTGGCATCTTGTGAGGACTCAGTTCAGGGATGTCATGTTCCAATCCACCATCATGGTGACATTTACAGCATGAAAAGAGGAGAACACTACAGAAAATTTATTTAGTTATTTTTTCTCCTCCTGGAAGTTGCCTTGCCAGCACAGCACTGAAAATATTTCATAGATAATTAATGACAGCAGTTCCTTGTCTCTATATCCATAACACTAAGTCAAAGAAAGGCTGTGCCCAGCTGCCCCTGTCATCTCCTCAGCCCCGCACAGCTGTCCTCTCCCTCAGGGTTTCTGACACTCTCAGGATGTGGTTCATCACACTGTGTGTCTCGCACAGTAATACACGGCCGTGTCCTCAGGTCTCAGGCTGCTCAGCTCCATGTAGNGGAGGGCAGGACAGTCCACCCCATAACAGGGCTGGCCTTGTTCTCTGTTCCCAGCTCATGGTGAGCCCAGAGTCTACACCACAGCACTGAGAGAGACCTCACCTCTGTCCTGATGACAGAAAAAGCAGGGAGCCGAGGGCAGTTAGAAACCTGATCTGTGTGAGCAGAGAGGGGACAGTTCATGACCACTGTGGTAACATCTGCGTAACATCTGGGGGTTTGGATGAATAGAAAGTATTTAATTCAACAAGAAGTAATCTCCCTCTGGACTTGTCTGAGTCCCTTCACCTTTGCCACATGGGTGAAGCCCAGTCCCCTCCATCAGGTCGTTAGGATTTCCGAGAGAAAGATTTGAACACATAGCTAACTGAGCCTTTCTTGTTTAGGGAACACTGCTTCTGACACCTGCAGTGGCAACCCTTGTCCCAGGGCCACGGCATCCAGTAGGAGAAAGGACAGTCGAGCTGATGTGGGGATGATAAGCCCCCCCAAGATGCGATCCTCACTGTGAACCCCCATTGAATGACACGGAGACCTCCTCAGCCTGTTCTGGGCTTTGGTCTGAATGTCTCAATTCTGGGGTCAGTGTGTGTTCCTGCATTTTGAAATTTTCAGATTGGTAAAACCACCCTGTCATCCAGATTGTTGCTAGTAAGACATCCTGAAGTCCTGGAAATTCAAATTTTAAATTTGATTTTATTGTGCAATGTGTTTGGTAAATTCTCCCAATAGAATAGGCTATTTAGAGACACTTTGGAAGTCTTTGCCCAAATCTTGTTTTAGATGTTTTTATAAACAGGAAAGAAACCCCAGGCCCTGAGAGGAAGCCCCTCCCCTTCCTCTCCCCACCTGCTCCTGGGGCTGCAGCCCCTGCTGGGTGGGTCCTGAGCGCCCCCTGCAGCCCAGCCAGCCACCAGTCCAGCTCTCACTACATGAGATTTCCAGGGTCATTCAAAGGAGGAAACTTTTGGGGCTCAGGGCCGTCCTCCCCAAAATATCCCATAATGGTGTATAACTATTTAGAATGAGTTACTTAAAAAGCAGCCAGAGCAGGAAAAGCACATGGATCCTCCTTTGTGTCCTTGAAAAAGGCAAATAAATCTCCTTTGTGTAAGGGACTGTCCTTGCTCCTAAGGGGGTCTCATAAGGTATCAAGGCCTCAGCTTGCAAAGACAGTGAGTATGACCTTGTATGATGAAAGGGATTATTGAAAATGTGATACATTAAAACCTTCAGATGGAGAGACTGTGTGGACTTCAGCATGGACACTGATGCTCACACACCGTCCTCGGAACAGGAAGGTGGGGGATTTCCTGTCCCAGGGAAGAAAGTCACACACAGATGGATGGAATGTGTAGGGACCTGCCATGGGCCCCAAATGCACAGGATGCAACTCTGATGAGGGAATGAAACCCTGCAGCCTCTGGTAGACACACGGCCCTGGGGACACCGTTCAGCTCTTTTCCTGACTAGTAAGAGGATAAGTCTGCCTTTCAAACCTGAGTTGTGTTTTTGGACAGTTTCCAGAGACACCAACGTGCAGGGTCTACACGTCCACACATGACTGTGGACACCTGCGTTCTCCAATGACTATTTAGGGGCGGGGATATCTCAGGGCTTCTGAGTCCTCCGTCCTCCATTCCGCTTTCCGTTTTGACCCTTAGACTGTGATGCAGTTTATCTTCTCTGACCACAGAGAGGGAGCCGCCTGCTCCTGCTCAAAGGAGAAGGTTCTGGCATCTTGTGAGGACTCAGTTCAGGGACGTCATGTTCCAATCCACCATGATGGTCATATTTACACCAAGAAAATAACACCACAGAAAGTTTAGCTATTGTTCTCCTCCTGGTAGTTGCTTTGCCAGCACAGCACTGAAAATATTTCGTATATGATTAATGACAGTAGCTCCTTCGTCTCTATATCCATAACACTAAGTCAAAGAAAGGCTGTGCCCAGCTGCCCCTGTCATGTCCTCAGCCCCACACAGCTGTCCTCTCCCTCAGGGTTTCTGACACTCTCAGGATGTGGCTCATCACACTGTGTGTCTCGCACAGTAATACACGGCCGTGTCCTCAG
>NW_017733637.1:27798-28747 GCF_001890085.2 Hipposideros armiger
CATCCTTGTACAAGGAGGAAGACAGAGATCTTACATCATGTAAGTCATGTGAGGGCTCAGCAAGAACGTGGTCAACTGCAGCCAGGTCAGACCTTTCACCAGACCAGACTCAGCCGGCACCTTGATTCTCAACTTTCCAGCCTCCTCATCAATGAAAATCAATTACCGTCGTTTAAGCCACGTTGCCTATGGCAGTTTTTCTGAGAACTGAGTGAGAAAGCTTGATATTTTTTATTATGTTAAAATATTTGATAATTTCATGGAAGAGAATACATATGTGGGTGATTGGTAAATACGAAATAAAATGCAGATGAAATAGAGGCTTTAAATAAAAATAAATATTAAGAATTCTCTTTGAAAAGAAAGTGAAACATAGTAAATCTGCATTTTCATCTTATAAGAATATATTTTCTACCAACGCATACATTAAATACATCTGTGTGTGCCCATGTTTGTGTGTGTGTGTGTGTGTGTGTGTGTGTTACTGTGTGTATGACAGTAGTAACATTGTTCAAGGGAAAGTAATTTATTAAGTGTCTCTTAGGGGTCCAGGACCTGGTCCTTGATGATCACATAAGATGGAGAAAATCAAGTGAGGCCCCACCTGCTCCTCCCATGGAGATGTCAGACTTTCTTCTCTTCTCTTTTTTCCTGAAGGTATTTTTTGTATGTAGGTTTGGGGCCTAAGTCTGGGAACCATCATTTCTAAAACTGCTGGGTGAGGAGGGATATACCATATTTTGCTGTGTATAAGGTGCACCCACATTTTTTACCCAAACTTTCAGGGAAAAATATTTTGTTTTAATTTTTTAATTTACATTTTTATTTGTTTACATTTAGGTACTTAGTTTTTGTTTTATAAAGAAATGTTAGCATTTTTTACACATATTATGGTACAAGAAATTTTATATAATAAATAATTACAAAACACAGAACAGATAAGGTACAA
>NW_017733638.1:0-12170 GCF_001890085.2 Hipposideros armiger
GTTGAGCTGTTGTTCAGCATCTTAGCTGTGGAGGACAGTGTCACTGGCCCTCATATGTGGGATCCAAACCGGGGCCCTCTGGTGTCCCAAGCCATTTCTTAACCATCGCTCCACTCGGCCGGCCTGATATCCAGTGGTTTTGATGGGATAGATTTTGCAGCACCAGGTGTTCAAGATACTCAGGAGGTGGGCTGAGGTGGTCACTTGTCCGGAAAACTAATATAATATTGTATGTCAACTACAATTGAAAAAAACTTAAAAATAAGAAAAAGAGAAAATAGATTTTTTTAAAAGCTTACTTGAGTAATAATGATTAGTAGAAGTATAATATAGCAAAATAAAATACTTAAAAATAAAAAAAGAAATTCAGATGAAAAACCTTAACAGGAAGCACCTGTTAGATATTAGGTAAATTAGAATGGAAACATTTGCACAGGTGAGAGAACTGGGTTGAAGACATGTTGCCTGCAGGTTGCTTCCTTCCTTCCCTTCCCTCTCCCTCCATCCCTCCCTCCTTTTCTTTCTTCCTTCTCTTTACTTTTTCTTTTTCTTTTTTCTTTTTGGTAGGGATAGTATTAGTTGAGATATCCAGGTATTTTAGACTGGATATTGGGTCCCTGTCATGGGTTCTGGTGCAACTGTTTAATTGTCCAAGAGAGAAGGCTGGTTTTGAGGGGACCCTGTCTGGAAAAGGATGGGCGTTTGGGGCACCTGTCTCCATGTGGGGGAGCAGTTGGCAGGTTGTGGTAGGGACACAGTAAAGCCGGGCTGGGACCAGTTACCTGACCCATAGAGGTAGCTGTGAACTGGAAGCTTCCCAGCATCATATGCAGCAGTGACAGGAACTCTTTGTCCTCATAGTCAAAGCGGTCCCCAAAGACAATGGAGCTGATGATATTGGACACAGTTCGGCTCAGGAAGAAGGTGGGGTCGATGAAGGCGCCTGGGAGGTGGGGTTGGGGAGAGAAGGGATTTGGGGGAGAATCAGCTTGGTGGACTGATGCCAGTCTGAGAATTCAAGGACGGCCCTGAAGAGATGAGCAGAACTCCCAGCACCAGGCCTCAGGGCTGGGAGTCCCGACTCCTTCCCCCAACCTAGTTACTTTCCCAGGCCAGAACGCACTGGGTCCGAGTTGGCTGTTTTTCTCCTCTATGCTTTCGTGACCGCTGCTTACCGTGCGTGTCCCGAAATGCCTCAAGGAGGAAGCCAGCCTCTTCCTGGATGCGCTCCTCGATGCTGCCCTTGCCCATGCCAAAGTCCCTCAGGGTGGCGATGGAGAAACGTCGGAGCTGCCTGGCCCGTTCCCCATTGCTGAAGGCCACTCCTAGGGAGGGAGTGTAGAAGTATAGAGGGCCTAGAAGGATAAGCAGGCCGGGCAAGAGTGGTAGAGGGAGGTGAGCAGAGAGAAGGAGTGGGAGAAAGATGAAGCAAGGGAGGGAGGAAAGGAGGGAAGGAGAGATAGACAGAGAGAGAGAGAGAGAGAGAGAGAGAGAGAGAGAGAGAGAGAAGCATGGGGAAGTACAGAAGCTGAGAAGGAGAAAAAGACACATGGTGATAGAAGACCAGGGTTCCAAAGAGAGAAACAGGGAGAAATAGGGACACAGAAACTCTAAGACAAATTAGAGAAGACACCGGGATGAACAGTAATGGGGACAGAGGAGACCAAAGGAAGGGCTCTGGCACAGCTTTGAGTGGGTGGGTGAGTCAGGAGAAGAATGCTGGGGAAACTGAGGCCATCATGTCTGATTGAACCACATTCCTTCACATAGGGTCCTCCTTACCATAGTCTTTGAAGAGCCAGTTGAAGGTGGCCTGCTCGCCTCGCCCACCGAATTCCTCTGCCTGGTCCACCAGAGCCTCCTTCACAGCCTTATGTCCACACAACACCACGACCCGCCGGGGCCCCAGGTGGATGGTGAACACTGGACCATAGCGCTCTCTAATCTGATGGAGGTGGGTGGCAAGTGGTTAGAGGGAGCAGCCCTTACTCTGAACTGGCTCTGTACCCAGACCTCAAGACTGGGATGCATTTTCCCCAGGTTCTGACAGTCAAGGGACTGGACGTCCGAAGATCTGGTATTTCCTGGCTAGGATCCTGACTCTAAATCTTCAAAACTCCCCTTTCCTAAGATGTTGGTCCAACCTTGCCAATGCCTTGCCACAAAGTCCCAGCCAAACCCGTCAGGTTCCCAGACCCACCCTCCTCCACCCATCTCCTGCCTCAGGATACCTTCATGAGGGAGAGGTACATCTGCTCTGTGTTCAGCTGCAGGTAGTTCCCGATGAAGGGCAATGCAGGAGGTCCAGGAGGCAGCTTCCCCCAGAGCTTCCTCTGCCGCCAGACAGACATCAAGACGGTTATAGTCAAGCAGGCCAGCAAAGCCACCAGAAGCAGCTCTGAGGCCACCATGGTGACGCTGAGACTGATGGTCAGATGGTGATGTCTGGGATGGTTTGCTTTTATATTTCCTGGGAGAAAGGGGCGGATTTTGGTCTTGATTACATCATTGTCTCCTTTCACCTCCCAACTACAGCTTTCACCGTGCTCCCCGCCTAGCTTGGGACATAGCCAGCAAGGGAGGAGGCAGAGGGGACCCTGGGGCAGATTAAGAGGGAATGGGCCCTAAAACTGAATTTGTGGCCCCTCGGTAGGGTCCACTCTGGGGCTGTGGATGGGGGCGGGGGCAGCAGACACATTTCAGAACTGAAGATTTTGGAATATTTGCATGTGGAAGCTCCTGAGCTTGGGATTTGGGGTCTCAGAGTGAGAAGGGACCCCAAAGTTATAGATTTTGGGGTCTTGGGAGAGAAGAATCCCCAAATTTAAGGGTATTAGAATAAGGATGTGTGGCTGTGGATTTGGGGGGTTTTTGTTGAGAAGGGATGTAGGTTTAAAGGTCTCAGGAGGGAAGATTCCAGGGAATGGATTTGCGGGTCTTGAGGTGAGGAAGGACTCTGGACAGGCGGTGTCAGCTTTTTGGGAGACGTATATGAAGAGTCCAGCTGTATCATGAGGTCAGACTTACTTCTGTTCTGGACACAATGCTGCCTCTTGATGCCCAGAATCCTCATTGGAACCTCTAAGCGAGGTTGGGGTGGGATGTCACAGAACCGACCAGCTCTGGTTGGCAAAAGGGTAGAAGACTAGAGCCGCATTTCAGTGGAACCTTCCATAGAACTGGAGAAAAGGAAACTCATGGTCTCAGTTGGCAGAAGGACTGGCCAGGATTTGGGACGTAGTAGTGACAACCACCCAAAACTGCAACTGCCTGAAGGGTTATAATTCACAGAGAGCCCCCCTCTGGTTTCCTACCCAGATCCTTAGGGAAGCCCGCTAGGTTGACTGTATCATTTCTGTTGTTGTTGTTATTAATGGTTCCCATTTTATATATGGGTATACTAGGACAGAAAACAGAGAGTGGTCAGGGGGCACACATGTCTCTTCTGCTCTGCACTCTTATTTCCCCATTCTGGGGCTGGGTTTCCCCAACTGTGGAAAGGAGGTATTTGGGAAGAGAAGGTCATATTTCAAGGTGTGTGAAGTCCCCTTTAGGGGTGGCTCCTGGCTTGTCAGGGCTGCTAGCAGACAGAGGGAACTACAGCAGGAGAGATTTGGGTAAGCTCCAGTGTCAGAGCAGAGGTTGGCCCTGGGATCCTGAGGGTAGCAGTAGAGAAAGGGTGAATGGCTCTTTTTTCCTTCCTTCATGGACACTCTTCCTTAATAATAAGGACAGTTACCCCTGGTGAGCACTAATTGTGAAGATTAAATCTAGGTATGCATGACCTGATTGAATCTTTATAACAGTGGTGCTCGTTAATTATCACCCTCACTTTGTAGTCAAGAAGACCAAGACTCCATAAAACCATTTGCTGGAAGTCACATAGGTAGGTAATAAGTGGGGAAGCTGGGCTTTGAACCCTCTCTTCTTCTTTCTTCATGGACTGGCCTAGCCCACCCTGGGGACCAAGGTGAGACCAAGTTTAGCAGCAGGTGGGTGCAGAGGTTGGCAGCACAATTGGACACAGGGATTACACTGGCAGGTTCTGCTCCTGGTGTCAGGTGGCCCTGAAAGGGAGGGGTATCATATTGGCAATGAACCTGCCCCCAGGTAGACACTAGCATTCAAAATAAGTTGACATGGAACTTGATACCAGGAGTACAATAATAGCGCCATCTCTGATGTCAACAGGGCTTTGAGAATAGACCCAGGTGGGCATTGAGGCTGTCTTCAGGAGGGCATAGGGTGGCACCATGTAGGTTCTGAGGTTGCTCCCAACAGGCTCTGGCATGAGCACCAGGTGAATGCTGAGATTGGTCTTATGTGGGCCTGGGATAGGCCCCAAATGGACACTGGGTGGGCTCCGATGTTTGGACAACCCTGCTCAGGTGCCACCTCTAATCTTGGGTGAGTACAGGAGGGTGAGGTTGGCACTCCCAGGGCTGGCATCTTGCTCAAAGCACTCTTGGCCCAGAGTTCTGAGGCCTGTGGGGAGGGAGCAAAGGGCAGAGAACAAACAGAGAGGAAAGTTGTTTGTTGGTTTTGGAGGGGAAAAAGGATGGAAAGGGGATTAGCAAGGGCTTGGCAGATAGCAATCCCATAATCTTTTTTTTTTTTTTAAATTGAGGTAACTTTGGTTAACAACATTATATAAATGTCAGGTGTACAACATTATAATTTGATATCTGTATACTCTAGTGCATGCTTACCATAAAACAATCTACTTTCCTTTCCTGCACCTGGGTTGGCCTCAAGCCTGGACCCCGCCTTTACCCCCTTGTTTCTTGAGACGGAGGCAGGTAGAACTTTGGGGAGTTTGTTTCTCAATGAGCAAGGGCCCTGAGTGTGTAGACAGGTTGCCATGAGCTGGGCGGGAGGGGATGTGGGACTAAGACTGGGAGATGTGCTTGAGGACAGAGAGTCTCTGACCCTGGAGCATGGAGTGAGCCATCATTGTTTGATCTTACATGCCTTACTCTCAGAGGCAGGACACATGCCAGTGTGAGGTGGCTCAGGGGAGGCTTTTAGAGAGAGCTAGAGGTGAACCCAGGAAAATCCCTTCCCTTCGCTGGGCCTCTTTTTCCCTTTCTGGACAGATGGTATAGCAGTTAAGAGCAAGATTACATGGATTGGAATCCTAACCTTATCATTTCTTTGTTGTATGACGTTGAACAGGTAATCTAACCTCTCTGAGCCTTATGGGGCCCATGACAATACCTGCTTCTTTGGCAATTTTGTTGAAGGTCAATGGGTTAATGTGTGTGATGTACATGGTGGTAAGTGCTCAATAAGTATTAGCTGTTCTTGCTATTAGTCTGCGGGATGAAGGAGATGGATGAGAGGTTTGCTGATATCCCCTCGGGCGTTTACATTTTCTGGTCTAAAGTGCCCATTGCTTTTTGTTTGGGAAATAAGAGACGGTTTTTCAGGAGCCTCCTTCCCCATTCCTTCCTCAGTACAGCTGAGCCTTATCCCCTGGAGCTGTGAATAGGAAAGTGATATTCTGGGAAAGCCTCCTGGAGAGATGGTGGATTAGGCAGTCAGGGTTAGAGCCTTAGGTTGCTCTGGATGGGCGTGGAGCCCTGTACAGGACGTTGTCCCTCAGTCCCTCTCTGTCTCAGTCCCCTTGTCTCTGACTGTCTGTTTTTCTCTTTTGCCTTTGCTGCAAGTCAGCCTGTGTAGGGAGCCGGAGGTCTGCAGTAAGGGTTAAGCCTGAAAGCTGGCAGGCTGACAGGCTCTGAGGCCCGGTGAGCAGTGTGGGAAGGTTGGCCGCTGAGGAGAAATCAGCCAACGGCTTTGAAAGCTACAGAGTGGGAGGCCATCCTGTTAAGAGTTTCTGCTTGCTATACTTTGTTTTGTCTCGCTTTGGAAAGATTGCTTCCAAGGAATTTGTTCCCTGAGAGGAGGGGGCTACCCCCTCACAGTCCCCAAAACCCCCTACCCTAGGAAAGTTACTTTTGCTATAAAAGCTGTATACAAATAATAAATGAGGCCACTGTCTGCCATCAGCATTGGGTGGACCTCCTGCCCCCAGCTTTCGTCTACAGTTTCTTTCTTTTCCAGTCTCCCACCCAGTTCTCTCAGGTACCCTTTTGGTGGGTTGCTGGCTGACGAGTCAGGAACGCTCGGTCGGTGCGTGGGTCGCATCAAGCCTGCCCTTCAACACTCTTGTGTGTTCCTGGATCTCTTGACGTTTGTGTCATTTTGTCCAGTGGGTTTTCCTAGGTGCCTCTGTCATATTTATCATTATTTACATCTGTATATGTGTGTCATTTTAGGTACATGCTTGGGGTGTCTGCGCATGTCTGTATGTGTCAGCGTGTCCATGTTAACATACACATATGAATTCATGCCTACACCTGTCTTTGTGGAGTGTGTGTTTGTGCATCAATGGGTATCCATACCTGTTTATGTCTACATATGCATATCTGTGTGAGGATGTGTGTGTCCGTGCCAGTGTGCCTGAGTGCACACTGATCCCCTCGTGGGGAACACGAGGACAGGCTTTGGGATATGCCTGTTTGGGGATGTCTCTGTGTCCAACCTGATGCGTGACTGTATTGACATCTGTGTGTACACATGTACAACTGATGACTATATATGAGTGTATGGGTTTTTCTGTGTGTGCATTCTGGGGTAATATGTAGGCACATGGGCCACGTCATGTACATGTGAGCGTCTGAGCTCTGCTTGTGCCTGTCTTTGTTTGGATTCATTCACAGCCCTGGCCCAGCTCCATTTCCCTTCTTAAAAAAGAAAAAAAAGTAGTTTCCTTATTTCTCAGAGCATTTACCTCCCTCCATTTTCAAGGGTCACACGAAGTGGAAAAAGCCCCCATAGGACAGGTATATCCTGAGAGCATTCTGAGGTAGGTCTCTCCCATTGGATTCATTTAAATATCATTCCTAGGCTATCTGTCCTGCCTCAAGAAGACCAGGTTTCCCTCTCACTTGATCTCAATCACTGGTCTTTCAAGTGTGGCAAGTTTAAGTGAGCCGGAGTCTGTGTAGCATTTAGTTTAAGAAACACACATCTAAGGCTGATGTGTATGAATGTTCAGATTGTGCACTGCTCAAGGATGCCACTTCTAAGGAAACATACACTGCCATATTTGAGAGTAAGTAGGTAGCTCTGAGACTCCTTGCTGGGTGGTACTGCAGACCCCAGATCTATCAGAGAGAGCCAAACCTTCAGAAACTTATAGCAAAAGGAATCCAGGCATACACTCAGGAGACTATGCAATCATATAGTTGAATGCACATGTGTGCACACGCACTAGTACATGGCTGTGTCATGACCTAAGTTCTTCCAGAATTTTTTGAAAGTGTTTCTCTCTCGCACCCATTTCACTAAGAGGTCTGACTGCTGTCCTCTGGTCGGACTCTGATCAGATCTCACCTTATCTGGTGGGAGCATGCAGTATGCATGAATGGGAAATTGTGGGTAAGTGTGTGTAGCGAAGCCAGGTCAGATGCCTGACAGGACTCTGGAAAAATCCCCTGGACAGAGCTGTTCAATTGTTTTTTTTTAGAGATTTTATTGGGGGGCCAGCTGAGTGGCGCGTTGGTTAGGAGTTGGCTTGGAAGCGCTGGCTCTGGGCAGCAGGGTCCGGGTTTGGATCCCACATGAGGGCCAGTGATGCTGCTCCCTCTGCAGCTAAGATGGTGAACAACAGCTCGACCTGGAGCTGGGCTGTCTTGAGTCGCTGGCAATGGCGTGGGCTGCCGTGAGCTACCGTGAGTGGCTGGCAGCCAATGTGAGCGGCTGGCAGCCGGCATGAGCTGCTGTGAGTCGCCATCTAATGGCGACCTGTCTGCCTCAGACAGGAAAAGGGCAATGATCATGATACCAACATGGGCCAGTGAAGTGGTGCTCTCCACGGCTGGACTGAAGAGCAAAAGGATGGCAACTTGTCTGTTCCCCTTCCCCGATTCCCCAATTAAAAAAAAAATCTAAAAAGAAAAAGATTTTATTGGGGAATTGGGGGAGGGAACAGCATTGAGGGATTGGGGAAGGGGAACAAACCAGTTGCTGTCCTTTTGTTCTTCAGTCTAGTTGTGGAGGACGTCGCTTCACTGGCCCATGTTGGTATTATCATTGCACTCTTCCTGGTTGAGGCAGGTTGGTCGCCGGCCATTAGACGGCCTCTCACGGTGGCTCTTGGCAGCTCACACTGGCTGCTGGCCGCTCATGGTAGCTTATGGCAGCCCACTGCAGCCTCACTGCAGCCTCCACCATCGCCGGCGACTCACGGCAGCCCAGTTCCAGGTCGAGCTGTTGTTCACCATCTTAGCTGTAGAGGGCACAGCGTCACTGGCCCATGTGGGACCCTAACTGACTGCCCTGCTGCTCAGAGCTCACGCTCCCAAGCCAACTCTTAACCAACGAGCCACTCGGCTGGCCCAGAGCCATTCATATTATATAATAATATACTAAGTTGTTACAGAGTGCATCTGTGTCTTCTTTCTCTTTCTATCCACCTTGCCCCTTCCGATTTTCCTCCAGCTCACCCTTGATCCTTAGCCCTCCTCCTCCCACTAGCTCCTCCCATGGCCCCACCCCAATAGGTCCTCCCAATAGCCCTGCCCTGGCACCACTCTAGCTCAGCGGGGCAGGAAGTTCATGGTGTAGTTTGGTGGGATGGTGGCAAAGCCCACATGTTTGGGAGAGAGGTCGATGTCCTGGGGTGACTGTGGGGACTTGAAGCGGAAGTTCTGGATGATGTTGGTGAGGAAGAGAAAGAGCTCCATTCTAGCCAGGCCTTCTCCAAAACAGTTCCGCTTTCCTGAAGAGATGGGAAAGGAGGGCTGGACGTGAGGCTGACTCTCATTGCCACCTTGCCCCTCTCCCGATCCCCAGCCGCATTCTCCCAGAGAGGAGGGTCTGGAATATTGTGGCCTGAGAGACTTTCAGAGAAATCTCTAATCCTCTCTGAGCCTCAGTTTCCCTTGTACACGAGTTGGGGGTGAGACATACCAGGCTTTAGCAATGGGAACTTTAGATGAGTCTTGCCCCAAAATACACACTCAAATATGGTTGTTGTGTTGTCATCTCTTTCTTAGGAATCAGAAGAATTTTAGTGACCTGGGACAAATCCCTGACTCACTCTCTGGGCCTCCATTTTCCTCATCTGTGAAATGGGTACGATCATCCCTTTCCTTTGCCTGGGCCCAGGTACTTGGTAGTTATGGGGGCTGCAGCTGGTTGGCTCCATGGTAGATCATAAAAGGGACTTTTAAGGTGGAGAAAGATACTAGGCTACACCTCAGAGAGGGTGCTGGGATGAAGGAGGCCTCTGCTGGTGTGAGTGGTGGCTTGGCATCAGACAGTGGTCTCTTACCAATGGAGAAGGGCACAAAAGCATCATTCTTCTTAAACTGCCCTTTCTCATCCAGGAAGTGCTGGGGGTTGAAATCTTGGGGGTTAGAGAAGAACTCGGGGTCTCTCAGCACAGAGCCCAGCATAGGAAACACTTCGGTGCCCTGGTGGGGAGGAGAGAAGGGGATTTGACAAGGTGGAGGGGGGATGGATGTGCTGAAAGTGCATAGGGTCGGAAGGGGAATTTGGGTGCCCTAGGTGAGGAGAAACAGAAGGTAGGGGAGTTGGGGGTTCTCTCTGAAGGAGGAGCTTTGGGGGACATGACATTCATGTTCCTGAGACAGGAAGTTGGGGAACTTGGGGTCTGTGTCTCCGGAGGCAGAAGGCTTGGGAGATGTGTGTGTGGGGGGTTCATGTTCTCTGAGACAGGAAGGTTGTGGGACATGGGGTTCATGTCCCCTGAGAAAGAAGTTTGAGAAACATGGGTTCTGTCTCCTGGGACAGAATTTTTGGGGGACATGCAGTTCATGTCTCTCAAGGCAGGGTGTTTGGGGGATATGAGAGTTGTGCCCCTGAGGCAGGTGGTCTAGCGAAAGTGAAGTTCATGTCTCTTGAGAGAAGAAATTTGGGAGACATGGGGTTCATAGTCCCTGAGGTAAGAGGTCTGGAGGAAATATGGGATTTAGGAGTCTCTAAGTGGGAAGGCTGAAGGGACATGCTGGTTGGAGAAGTCTTTGATTGAGGGAGTGGGACAGGGGCTGGAAAGATTCTAAGGGGGATGGGGTGCTGGGTCACAGGGAGCAGGCTGGAGGTCCCTCTAGTCTGGGTGAAGGCAGTACCTTGGGAAGGAGGAAGTCCCGAAACTTGGTGTCCTTGGTGACTCTGCGGGCTAAGCCCATGGGGAGCATGTCTCCGAATCTTTGGATTTCATGGATTACCGCATCTGTGTAGGGCATCTTGGCCCGGTCCTCAAACTTGGGCTGACGGTTCTTGCCAATCACCTGGTTAATCTCCTGATAGACCTTGGCTGGGGGATAAAGGGAGATGATGTGGGATGTGTTTAGGTATCTTGGGGTCTCAGGACAGGGATGATAGTCCAACTATGTACAACTGGATGCATGACATCCATGTGTGACATGGACATAGATCATTCAAAACAGAGGTTGGTCATAAGCATTGGGTCCTGTTCACCTGGTTATGCCAGAATCACAGGGGAGGTATGAGAGGGGAGCCTTGGGGGATGGTCTGGAGAATCAGGTAGTGGGCACTTGGTGGGCTCAGCACAGGAGCTATTTACCAATCAGTTTAGATAGTTTCAACGCCTTAAGAGCTAGTAAAACATGGCTGGTGCCCATTAGTTGAATATCTCCTCATCTCTGGAGAGCAGTGCATGTCTGAGGGTCCAGGGATCTGAGAGAGGTGGGGACACTGCTCACAGGAATTTTAAGGGCCTGTGGCCCCCACTTCCCTGCCCCTCCAGCCTTACCTTCCACATCTGGGTGCTTCATGAGCAGCAGGAAGCCATAACGTAGGGTTGTGCTAACCGTCTCGGTGCCAGCAAAGAAGAGGTTCAGCGTGGTCAGCACCAGGTTCTTCATGTAGAACTCTGTGTTGGGCTTTTCCTGTTCCTGCAGGGAGAGAGGGCTTCAAGCTGAGCCCACTCCCATGTGCTCTCAGGGCCTTTCTGGGGTTTTTCCTTTGGGCCCACCTCTTGTAGATCCAGACCAAGGGTGGGAAGAGGGACACTAGTTCTGTCAGACTCTCTCTTGTCTCCAGGACTTTGCCCAGGTTGCTGGCTGTGCCTCAAATGCTCTTCTCACACTCTTTGCCCAGCTGACTATCTGTCCTTTAATTATCAGTTTGGTTTTCATTTTTTAATAGTAGGAATATTTAAAAACAGAGGGATAGAGAGAGAGAGTGATTGAGAAAGAGGGACAGAGACAGCATGATAGAATGTGTCAGAGAGAGTTAGAGATTTTCTGAGACACAGACACAGAATTTTAAGCAACTGCATTCTATTCCTTCACTGAAAATCTTGAAGCTTACTATGAAGGAATTCCCTCCCTGATCATTTCACCATGAACTTCAAACTCCACAAAGCCCCATCTCTTTTCTTCACAGAAGGGAGATTGACATTCAGATGGGGATGGGGACCCTCAACATCACATAGTAAAGCCAGGTCACCTGTCCACCCAGGTGTATCTGATAACCAGTGAAGAGAGCATGGTGGCTAAAAGCATTGGCCTTAGAGTCCAGAGACAAGGGTTTGAGTTAGGCTCCACTGCTTTCTTGCTGTGTGGCCTCAGACATGCCACTTACACTCTCTGGATTTCCTTACTTGTAAAATTTGGGTCATAATAGAGCCTCCTCCAAGAGCTGGTGTGAGTGCTAAATAGGTGAATACTGTAAAGCACTTAAGACAGTGCCCAGTGCATGGTAGTGTTATAGAAGTGCTTGCTATTATGATTGGCACACACAAGTCCTGCCCGTGGGTAAGGGCTCAGTAGATAGAACAGTGATGTTAATTAGAATTGTGATTGTAAAGATTATTGTGATGGGGGGATAATTTGAATGAGTCTCTGTTCTCCTCCATCCCCAGCCTGATTTCCCTCTGCTGGGCTTTGGACCTCTCTCCATTGGCTGCTGGGATGTACCTCCTGCATGCGGATGAGGAAGCAGTCAATGAAGTCACGTGGAGAGTTGGGATCCAGTGTGTGTTGGTTCTGCTCCACCTTCCTGGCTATGAAGTCCTCCAGCCCCTGAAGCTCCTTAAATGCCTGTTGCTGTGGTCCTGGCAGGTATTTCATCACTGAGTAGAACATCTCATAGAGCTGAGGGTGGGGAAAAAAGAA
>NW_017733639.1:0-5277 GCF_001890085.2 Hipposideros armiger
ACTGGAGTTTTGGTGCTGTTCTTAGAACTTAATTTGATATACAGGCACTGAAAAATTGTGCTTGTCCTAATTCTTGGCCATTATTAAAGTAGGAAAAACTTGGTGGAGGCTGGCATTGCCCAAGGGATCCATTTCAGGGAAGCATGGAGAAGGCTAGGGCTGGGGCCCCTGGGGCCCAGGTGATGGGATCCTGGAGCCCAGGGCTCTAAGGACAGACTCAGGAGGCATGAGGGAGCATCCCTGATCCTGACCCCATTAGAAACTGAATATGCCACAAGCCCATACTTCACTTTCTCACTTACCTTTGGATAGTGAATACAAAATCAACCCTACAACTGCAACACCCAGGACACAGCAGAGTACTCCCAGTGAAATGGAGGCCAGGCGATAGGGTGAGAACTGGAAAAAAGTCTCTGGAAAGCAATTCACAAACTCCTTAATTATTGCTGAAAGGTGAATGCAATTTGATTCTCATTTAAGGGATCCTTTATATTCCAAGATGAAAACAACATGTTTCTTTAATTTCCTCTAGAGGTTTCAAACTTTGCAGTTCTGGATAAGTCTCCCCTATAAATCTGTATGGGTTTTACTTTTATATATAAAATGAGGTAGAGGTTTGATTTTCTTTCCTTCTATATGGATAACAACTGTGCCAGCATCATTTGTTGAATGGACTTTTCTTCACACACAGTTTCACATAATATCACCTCAGTCTACATTAAGTTTCTGTTGAAGCTTTGGTTGTTTCCTGACTCTCTGCTCTGTGCCGTTGCCCACTTGTGTATCTCTGTGCCCATAATTTTGACTGGCTTCATCATCACGACTCTGAGATATGACTTGACATATATTAGACTAAGGTTCTCAGTTTTATCTTATTTTGCTGTGTTTAGTAATTCTTAGCCAATGGCTCAACCACATAAATTTGGAGCCAAGTTATCTAGTTTAAGAGAATTCTGTTGAGATTTTCAATAAAATTATATTGATTCTGTATGTTAATTTTCGGAGAACTGATCTTTAAAATATTACATCATCTTATCTAAAAAATCTTATATCTCCGTATTTAATTTTCAATAGTATCTTTTAATAAGGATTTGTATGATCTTCAATAAGAGTTTGCAAATATTTCATTGGATTTACTCCTAGTCAACATTTTTTGGTTGCTCTTATAGATAGCACGTTTACTTTTTTCTTGGCTGGTTTGCACAAAAATGCAATTAATTTTATTAATCCCATATGAACATGATGAATTCATTTATGAATTGAAAAAATTACGTTTATATTCTTCTAAATTTCTATTTTATATCACCACATACCCTGTGAACAATGGCCATTTGATTTCTTCCTTTCATGCGATTTCTAAATAGGTTGTTTTCCTTAAAACCTTTATTCTTTCCTTTCTTGACACTAATTTTTCTGTTATGATTCTCCTTATGGTAATATTTGTCTGGTATGCTTTTGTTAAACTTTTATTTTGAATAAATATGTGTTATTTTTTTTCTTACAAATTAGCAACAGTCAAGTTTTAAAAATCCAGTCTGATATTCTTTGTCTTTTTATTCACAAATTAAGTGCCTTGATATTAAGTTCTTTTACATATTTGAGTTTACATAAATTATACTATTATTTTTAAATGTTTCCCAAAATTATTTTTATTTTTGTTATATCTTGTTTCATACTATAATGATTTGATATTTTCCAAAATATGAGTAAACATTTTTTTCTTGGTCCTCAAGTTACGTTTCTTAAATTTTGTGCATGTTGATTTTAAAGGGTTGCACCATGAAGATGATCATGTAATGAAGGAAATGTTTGACCCTACTCCACTGCAATTGTAGACAATTGTTTCCACATAATCTAATTTTATGATATTTTCTTTATACTTCATGTATCTTATACCTTCAAAACTAATCATTAAACCTTGACAATACTACACAATAACACTGAAATAAAGCCTACTTTTCTCCCTAGTGCTACACAGATATGAACCTCTCCCCATTCTTCTTCCTCCTCACTCACCTCTTATCCATACCCTGGATTCCACCTCTCTGCTGTGGTCAGAGTTCTGGATAGAACATGATACACTCCCAGCATTTTCCTGGACTATCAGGGAAGTCTCCACATCAAACAGGCCACGTCTGTCTGCATTCACCTTTGAGTCTGAGGGCAAATCATGTCCTTGTGGGTCTTTCCACTTCACTGTGGGCTGAGGAAACCAGCCTGAGGATGTGCAGAGTAGCTGGATGCCTCCATCCACGTATCCCATGATAGAAACCAGAGGAAGTGAGCCTAACGCTGGGGAGAAAACAGAAAAGAGATGAAAGCAAAATCATATACCAAGCCCACAGCTTCTCTGAGGCAGGTTCATCAAGTCCAAAGATGTAACCCCTCACCCCCATGGCCATTTCTCTCTTACATACACATAGATTTAGAACAGTTGTAAGCCCTCCATGGTGTGTGTTCAGTCAACATGCATTTTACAGCTACTATATACATGCGTATTCCCAAACACTAAACATGATAAAGAAAATAAGACAGAGTGCATTGTAATAAATAACTTGCTGACGAAAAAGGAGACAAATGTACTTTATTGAGAAATGTGCAGATAGGAAGCACATTTCTCTAATATGGTCAAGTTAGCACTGAGGAGACAGTGATTGTCATCGCAAGTCATGGCTTCCTAGAGGTGACATTTGCACTCTGTTGTGTCAGATGAATAGAAGGTTTTAATGCGAACAAAGAGAAAAAAAGAAGCATGATAGGCAGAGGGCCCAGAACATACCACAGCATGAGGAGTGGACATGCCTTATTATGCTCAAGAACCTATGAGCATTTGGCATGTCAGGACTGTGATGTGCAAGAGGGGATAGGTTTGAGGTCTGGGGGACAGTGGCAGGACATGGATGAGTGCACTGACCTACAGAATGTGGACCATGTCCTGTAGGCACTGGAGAGCTGTTGACTGGCTTCCAGCAGGTAAGAGTGATGAGCAGACATGCATCTTAGAGAACCCCCCNATCAATTCTTTGGACTTGGCACAGAAAGGTGAATAGCTATTCAATGGGTGATGTGAAATAGAGGAAAGTGAATTAATTTGGAAAAAATAAACAGAGATCATGTTGGAAAAGTTTAATATAAAAACACATCATCCACTGACACCAGGCCACCGACAAGAGGCAGCATGATTCACATTCACTGTCTCTTTTCTTCACTCGACCCTGAGATGGAATTCCTGTCAGTTTTACAGGTGAGGAGCCCAAGAGCTTATTACTTGTCAAAGGTCCTTTGGCTGCACAGTTGGTGCAAACCAAATGCACCATCAGCCTTCTTCCGTCCCCACCTCAGGGCAGCCATGACCCTTGACCCCACATGGATGGGCCAGCCCACTTCATCTGGAAACCATGCTGCTGTCTGCTGCAGGGCTCTGGAGCCTGAGAGGAAGCTCAGTGTCCTGAGGGAGAGTGTGAGGTGTGATTCCCTCTGGGCACCATGTTGGACAGGAAGGGTGTGGTCACCTGTGGGGTGGGCTCCAGGTTGTCTGTGTCAGAAAGTGCTTCTTCTTCTGATCCCGGGGAAACTGGGCAGATCACAATGGGAGTCACATTTTTCTCATCACTCACATAATGCTGTATGTAGGGCCTCAATAACCCTTCAAACTGATGTGTCAGGGTATAAATGAAGGACTGATCATTTACATTGAAAAAGGAGATGGTCCCACCCTCATAGTCTAGGAAGACTCCCACTTATGTAGGGCTTGTTCTTGAAGAGAGGATGATTCTATAAGGGTTAAATGTGAGATAGCAATGTTCGCTATCCAGTCCAAGCAGCCAATACCCATAGTAGGGACACAAAGTCTCACATGTCACATTCCTATTCACGTCGTCCCTGCATACTCCCAAATTCCACATTAGATTGTGTCCCACGTCCACCTCCCAGTAATGTTTTCCTGTCTGGAATCCCTGAGAGGCCACCACACACACTTCCTTGTAAACCTCTTGTCCGAATCGTTCACCTTCTGGTGAATGTTCCTATAGCACAAAATTTTCAGATCAGAAATGTGGAGCTGGGGTGAGCCGTCTCTGGGTCCAGAGTCACCTCCACTAGGGTGTGGTGGGAGAGAGAGAGCATGAGTTACTGAGGAGGGACCTGGGCTGGATGCAAGGGTCACCCCCTCCCACTGCTGACAAGCTTGGGGTGAGATCAGGTGAGGTCCCAGAGCCACAGGCTCCATCAGACACAGCCCCCCTCCCCTCTCTCACCTTTGTTGGGGCCCTAGGGCCTCATCAAAGCCTGGAAATAGCCAACTGTGAGCTACTACCACTGTATATCACCCCAGCCCTACCACTGTACCGCCACGTGCGTCCACTGTGTGACTTTGTGAGAGCTTGATCATCCCCTTTAACCAGATAACTTCCATTCTGAGTCCTGCCCAACTTCACCTCCTTTCCCTTCAGTGCATCCCTTGGCCAGTCACCAGTGCCCTCAGGTCCCTGGAGCTTAGCCTCTGACCCCCTACCCTGGCTAACCCAGCCCCCTGCCCTCTCCCCTCCTAGTCCTGGGCCAAGAAATGAGCCTGGGGCAGCAGCCCCTTGGGATGAATTGGGCCTCACAGATTTATAATCTTCAGTCCAGTGTGTCTCAGTGTTCCTGTTCCCCCTTGTCTGTCTCTGGTCGACTCCCTCTCCCATGCCCATCCAAGGCTCTGTCCCTCTGTCACCCCTCAGGCATTGGTACCTGCGTGCTTCTGGGCCTCTCTCAGTTCTGAAAACAAGCAGACAGAGCAGGAGAGTCAGTGATCACATGGAGAGCAGGAGGCAGGGAGACAGGAGACCAAGAGTGGTTAACTTTTGTGGGTGTCACGGGTCCACCAGAACTGCTGAAGGCCATGGGGTTCTCTACAAAGGCACCTCCTCCAGCATCTGCAGATGGTTTCAGGGTCCCCTTCACAAGCTTGTCTCTGCAGAGACCCATGACCTCAGGGTCTCAAGATTCATAAAGTAGGAACTTGTAAGGAGAGATAATGGGGGTGGAGGGAATAGCTTCTCTCACCTGCAGCTCCATGCTTCCTTCTCCAGTCTGAAAACCAAAAAGACACAAGATGCTGAAATCACAGATCAAGGGCCCAGGTGAGAGTGTGAGAGGAAAGCCCTACAACACTCTTACCCTATTTACTGGGCTGATGCAAGTCTTGAATGCTTGTCTCAAACTAACAAGCCAGGCAGGAGGTTGAGGGAGATGCCCCAAGGGCTTTCTCCATCCTGGGTCCACACCATCAAAGAA
>NW_017733639.1:7817-8991 GCF_001890085.2 Hipposideros armiger
TTATAATTAATTGTTTAACACCCTACTATGAAATTGAGTTGCAAGTTCCTGCTTCTGTTTGTGTGTTACTCAATGTTTTCTACACTTCTGTGTCTTTGTTTCAGAGAAAGGAGCTCCTTTCAAGGTTTCTTGTAATAAAGGTCTTGTGGTGGTAAACTCCCTCAGCTTTTGGTTGTCTGGGAAAGCCTTTATTTCTTGTTCATATGTAAAGGATAACTTTCCTGGATATATTATCCTTGGCTGGTGATTTCTGTCTTTCAAGATTTTGAATATTTGATTCTACTCTCTCCTAGCTTGTAGGGTTTCTGCTGAACAGTCCAATGATAATCTAATGGGGTTTCCTTTATAGGTTACCATCTTCTTTTCCGCGGCTGCCTTGAGAATCTATCTTTGCTATTAATTTTTGACAGTTTAAATATAATGTGCTTTGGAGAAGGCCTTCTTGGAGTGAGATAATTACATGTTCTGTTTCTTAATTTCTGAAGATCCATCTCTTTCCATACGTCTAGGACATTCTCATTGATTATTTGTTTGAATAGGTTCTCTGTTCCCTTCTCCCTCTTTTATCCTTCTAGTATACCTATCATCATTTATTTTATTTTATTTTAATCTTATTGGGGAACTGGGATAGGGAACAGTGTTGGGGAATTAGGGAAGAGAACATTGTGTTTTTCAAGGACCCATCAGCTCCAAGTCAGATTGTTGTCCTTCAATCTTAGTTGTGGAGGGCGCAAGCTCAGCTCCAAGTCCAGTCACCACTTTCAATCTAGTTGCAAAGGGGGAGGGGCACAGACCACCATCCCATGTGGGAGTGGAACCGGCAACCTTGTTGTTAAGAGCATGCGCTCTAACCAACTGAGTCACTCAGCCGGCCCCCTGTCATTCGTAGGTTGTTCTTTCTAATGGACTCAGATACTTCTCTTAGAATTATTTCACTTTTTAAAAAATGCTCAGTTCTGTCTCTCTTTTTTCCCAAGTCATTTCCAGATTTCTACCTTCGAGCTCACTAATTCTCTCTTCTATCTAGTGTGCTCTGTTTCATTGTTTTCTAATGCATTCTTCATCTCATTTATTGAGTCCTTCAGCTCCAGAATTTTTGTTTGGTTCTCTTTTATACTTTCAATCTTTTTGGTAAAGTACTCCTTTGGCTCCTTGATTTTATTTCTGAGTTCAT
>NW_017733639.1:10186-10986 GCF_001890085.2 Hipposideros armiger
ATCAGTAGAGGTGTTTCATTTGTTTTCTAGCACATGGTGGTATAGCACAAGTTTTTGTATTCTATTACCTGCACTTCTGGTTCCTCTGGGGTCTCAGTGGGGCAGTTCCCTCCATCTTGGAAAATGCTTCATAGTCACTGAGGGAATTGGCATCCCTTCTGTGTTTTCATTGCCTTGGTCTCAGGGTAACCACCCTGTGTTGGAATGTGTTGGGTGATGAGATCCAGGCCTGTGATCTGCCTGCTTTTAAACAGAGGCTGCCAGCCACTCTGTTCTATCCAAGGCACCTCCACTGCCTCTAGCAGGTTCTACCATGAGTGGCGGGGGTCATGGAGTAAGCAAGGGGAGGTGAGTTTGTGATTGTGCAGCTTTCTCTTCTTGCTCGTAATGGCCACAGTTAGTCCATGGCTGCCACACCTCTTTGCCACATTTCTGCCCTTGTTCTCAGGTTTAGCCACAATGGGCACAGCCTACTCAGGCCAGAATGTTGCTTCTGCCTCTCCTACCCTCCAGGCTGCTGGATGAGGTCTAAAGCCTGGCTCCTCCACCACTACTTTGTCAGTTGGGGCCACAGCGAGTGCCTGAGAGTGACTGGCACCCCCATCTTTGTCTTTTCCCCTTCCCATCCCTCCTGCTTATTTTCATATTTGGTGTGTTCATCTCTCATAAGTGTTTGTGTGTTGATAAGCGGAACTCTTGTTGAATTATAGTTGTCTGACTTATTGTGACTTTAAGGGGAGAAACAAAGGGGTCTTCTCACTGTACAATGAAGCTTAAGTCACCCCTATCGCATTCTTGAA
>NW_017733639.1:11805-15432 GCF_001890085.2 Hipposideros armiger
CGGCCCCTTTTCAGTAGTATCTTTTAATAAAGATTTGTATGATTTTCAATAAGAGTTTGCAAATATTTCATTGGACTTACTCCTAGTCAACATTTTTTGGTTGGTCTTATAGATGGCACGTTTACTTTTTTCTTGGCTGGTTTGCACAAAAATGCAATTAATTTTATTAATCCCATATGAACATGATGAATTCATTTATGAATTGAAAAAATTTAGCTTTATATTCTTCTAAATTTCTATTGTATATTACCACATACCCTGTGAACAACAGCCATTCGATTTCTTCCTTTCATGTGATTTCTAAATAGGTTGTTTTCCTTAAAACCTTTATTCTTTCCTTTCTTGACACAAATTTTTCTGTTATGATTCTCCTTATGGTAATATTTGTCTGGTATGCTTTTGTTAAACTTTTATTTTGAATAAATATGTGTTATTATTTTTCTTACAAATTAGCAAAGTCAAGTTTTAAAAATCCAGTCTGATATTCTTTGTCTTTTTACTGGAAAATTAAGTGCCTTGACATTAAGTTCTTTTACATATTTGAGTTTACATAAATTATACTATTATTTTTAAAAGTTTTCCAAAATTATTTCTATTTTTATTCTATCTTGTTTCATACTATAATGATTCAATGTTTTCCAAAATATGAGTAAACATGTTTTTCTTGTTCCTCAAGTTATGTTTCTTAAATTTTGTGCATGTTGATTTTAAAGGGTTGCACCATGAAGATGATCATGTAATGAAGGAAATGTTTGACCCTACTCCACTGCAATTGTAGACAATTGTTTCCACATAATCTAATTTTATGATATTTTCTTTTTACTTCATGTATCTTAGACTTTCAACACTAATCATTAAACCTGGACAATACTACACAACAACACTAAAATAGAGCCTAGTTTTCTCCCTAGGGCTACACAGATATGAACCTCACCCCATTCTTCTTCCTCCGCACTCACCTCTTATCCATACCCTGGATTCCACTTCCCCGCTCTGGTCAGGGTACTGGATAGAACATGATACACTCCCAGCATTTTCCTGGACTATCAGGGAAGTCTCCACATCAAACAGGCCACGTCTGTCTGCATTCACCTTTGAGTCTGAGGGCAAATCATGTCCTTGTGGGTCTTTCCACTTCACTGTGGGCTGAGGAAACCAGCCTGAGGACTTGCAGAGTAGCTGGATGCCTCCACCAACATATCCCATGATAGAAACTAGAGGAGCTGTGCCCAACGCTGAAGAGAAAACAGAAAAATCATGAAAGCAAAGATCATATTCCAAAGCCACAGCTCTTCTGAGGCAGGTTCATCAAATTCATAGACGTAACTCCTCACCCCCATGGCCATTTCTGTCTTACATATACATAGATTTAGAACAGTTGTGAGCCCTTCCATTGTGTATGTTTGGTCAACATGCATTTGACAGCTACTATATACATGGATATTCCTAACACTAAATATGATGAAGGAAATAAGACAGAGTCTATTCTAATGAAGAGCTTGCTGACTACAAAGGGAGACAACTATAAACAAATGCACTTCATTGTGAAATGTGCAGATAGGAAGCATAGGCAAGTTAGCACTGAGGAGACAGTGATTGTCATCAGAAGTCATGGCTTCCTAGAGGTGACATTTGCACTCTGTTGTGTCAGATGAATAGACGGTTTTAATGTGAACAAAGAGAAAAAAAGAAGCATGATAGGCAGAGGGCCCAGTACATACCACAGCATGAGGGGTGGACATGTCTTATTATGCTCAAGGACCTATGAGCATTTGGCATGTCAGGACTGTGATGTGCAAGAGGGTATAGGTTTGAGGTCTGGGGGACAGTGGCAGGACATGGATGAGTGCACTGACCTAAAGAGTGTGGACCATTGTTCTGTAGGCACTGGAGAGCTGTTGACTGGCTTCCAGCAGGTAAGAGTGATGAGCAGACATGCATCTTAAAGAACCGCCAAGCAGCAGGATGGAGGAGGAGTCAGTGGGAACATTCAGAAAAAAAGCAGCCAGACAGATGATCACTGAAGTCACTCAGGTGAGAGATAAGAACGTTTGGAAGAGGACACCATGAGAAGGAGTGAGGCAGGTGCAGGGAGATAGATCTCACAGGACTAACAAGAGAATGAGGGAAGGATTCACCTGACCTCCAGACTTGTGACTTGAGAGATAAGGGAGAGTACCCTATATGGGGTAAACTCTTTAGAGGATTTGTTATTGCCATCTCCCCACCCAAACAAAACTTACCCTCCCTGTGCTGTTATCTCCCATTCTCCAGGGACTGGACCCAATAAATAGAGCCAAATAAATGTTTGTTGAGTGAATAAAAGAAGGAACTATGATGTAAGCACTAAGGAAGGAGGTTTCCAATAAGATGGTATGGACTAATCTCTGACTGCTCCTGTCTTTATGTAGAATTACAAACCCTGGAAACCATAGAGGCAAACATAGAACTCTGAATGGTGGAAAGAGGTAGGTGAACTTACTAGGGTCCCAGGACTGGAGGACCAGCACAGAACAGCTGGACATCTTATGGTCATCGCCCCCTTCACTTTGAGACTATTTTTTCTCTTTGTAACTGAGATGGGTCTCCTGAAGGGAACATATAGTTGGGTTTTGTATTCTTAATACATCCCCCTACTCTGTGCCTTTTGATTGGTGAGTTCAGTTTATTTACATTTAGGGTGATTATTGATACATGAGGACTTAACTACAGCCATTTTAACTGTTGTTTTCTGGTTGCTTTTTATCTCCATTGTTTTTTTTTGTGTCTGCTATTTTAGTTTGGTGACTTCCTATGATTCTTTTCTCCATTTCTTCTCTATTTATATTAAGTGCCTCAGCTCTAGGTTTTTATTTTGTGATTACAATTAGGTTTATGTAAAAAAAAATTTATCATACATACAATAGTCCTTTTTCTTCTTGTTGCATCTTATCTTTATTCACCCATGTAGTCTTATGCCTCCTTCCTTTTTATGTTTATATTTCCCATTTTGCTTTTTGTCACAAATTATCCCTTTTTATGCTGTGTATTTATTTCCAAATTGCAGAAGTTACAGTCTTTTTAAAATGCTTATTCACCCTTAACCTTTATGTTATAATTAAATGTTTAACACTCTGTTCTGAAATAGAATTGTAATTTCCTGCTTCCATTTGTCATGTTCCTCAAAGTTTTCTATACTTTTGGCTCTTTGTTTCAGAGTAAACAGCTCCTTTCAACAGTTCCTGTAATGAACATCATTTGGTGGTAAATTTCCTCGGCTTTTGTTTGTCTGGGAAAGCCTTTATTTCTCCTTCATATCTAAAGAATAACTTTCCTGGGTATATTATTTTTGGCTGGTTATTTCTCTCTTTCAAGATTTTGAATATTTGATTCTATTTTCTCTTAGCTTGTAGGGTTTTTTCTGAACAATCCAATGCAAATCTAATGAGATTTCCTTTATAGGTTACCATCTTCTTTTCCATGGCTGCCTTGAGAATTCCTTCTTTGTCATTTCTTTTTGACAGTTTTAATATAATGTGCATTTTAGAAGGCCTTTTGGAGTGAGATAATTAGATGTTGTGTTAGTGTCTTGATTTTTGAGGATCCAGCTCTTTCCACAGGTCTAGGATATTCTCAATGATTATTTCT
>NW_017733639.1:17847-22554 GCF_001890085.2 Hipposideros armiger
ACAGCCCGGAACTCATCTCTGAAGAACCGCACTTCCATGGCCTCCGCGCTTGTCTTAGGAGAGAGGAAGCACGAGAACACTGCTTCCTCCCCAACCACAACCTGGACGGGCTTGTCTGGTCCCATCACCTGCCACTGGCCTGTGGAAGGAAGCACAAGAGATAACTGAGCAAAGACCCTCTCAGTGTGTCCTACTCATGGCTGTGTGAGCCCAAGGGTGTGACAGCCACATTATCTCCTTTCCAAACCAGTGACCTGAATCTGTACATTTCTTACACTTGATAGAGCACTTCCACATCCATTACTTCATTCTGTCTTCACAAACATCCCAACAGGCTTATGTTATTGATATTCCCATTTCCAAGATGAGAACACAATGTCTCAGAGAGACTGAGAAAGTTAATCAGGAGCATGAGAGCACTTCCCAAATGCTGACCTCTGATGGGAGGAGAATCTATACCCACATTCTCTCCTCCCTGCCCATCTGCGTCACCACACACTCACAACAGCCCCTTTTCATGTTCTTTGCTAAAAACTAAAGATAACCCATTTTCCAAAAGGGGATTATTAACAATAAAATCTCCAGTTTGGGGCAATTTGTTCCCTTCAAATACATGCTCTGTCTTGTGAAGGCTTCAATGGCACAAAAAAGGAATGTCTTTGTCCATAGGTTAAACCTTTATTTGTGCTTCATTATTTTATTTATCTACTTGTTCTGCCAAATTCTGAGAGACATATATGGCACAAAGAGATTTTGCAGTTTTTACTTCATAGATTTTCTCTCCAGTGAATTCATGCTGACTCTCATTTCCATGCAGTGTGCTTTCTTACTTGTGTAACAATTTCTTTCCTCCACTTTGTAATGTTGGCCTGAACGAAGCTTCATTCAGCTTTACCAACAGGTGTTACCTCTGGTTTGTCTCTATTTTCTGGGTGCAGCTTTGCCCTTATTTTCATTTTGAAACTTTCTTCATTATCTTGTTTGGAATATGTATTACTTTTCTGCGAGTCTCTCCTGCATGCCTATCAGCTCTGTGAAGACAAGGCCTGTCTGTTTGCTCAGTACAGCACCCCCCAGGCCAAGCACGGTGTTCGGCTCGGAGCATGGGCTCCACAGAAAGCAGTTCCATTATGAATGATGAGCACCTTTTTCTTTGCCCACTTGCTCATTTGCTAAGATCATATCAGTAATTTTCCTGCTGTAAATCACACTTATCANAAAAAGGAATGTCTTTGTCCATAGGTTAAACCTTTATTTGTGCTTCATTATTTTATTTATCTACTTGTTCTGCCAAATTCTGAGAGACATATATGACACAAAGAGATTTTGCAGTTTTTACTTCATAGATTTTCTCTTCAGTGAATTCTTGCTGTCTCTCATTTCCATGCAGTGTACTTTCTTACTTGTGTAACAATTTCTTTTCTCCACTTTGTAATGTTGGCCTGAACGAAGCTTCATTCAGCTTTACCAACAGGTGTTACCTCTGATTTGTCTCTATTTTCTGGGTGCAGCTTTGCCCTTATTTTCATTTTGAAACTTTCTTCATTATCTTGTTTGGAATGTGTATTACTTTTCTGCGAGTCTCTCCTGCATGACTATCAGCTCTGTGAAGACAAGGCCTGTCTGTTTGCTCAGTACAGCACCCCCCAGGCCAAGCACGGTGTTCAGCTTGGAGCATGGGCTCCACAGAAAGCAGTTCCATTATGAATGATGAGCACCTTTTTCTTTGCCACTTGCTCATTTGCTAAGATCATGTCATTAATTTTCCTGCTATAAATCACTCTGATCACTTGTAATGACTATATTTCTTCTTTACAGAGATCACAAACTATGGAGGCTTACTCCCTTTATCTTCTTGAACACACCTCTTTGATTGGCAATGTCTCTTGATTAATTCACATATGTGCAGTTCTGATATGTGCATAGATAAATGTGGTGGGGTGCGAATACTCCAGAGAAAAGCTGGTCACAGTGTGAATTTCCTTTTCAAACATGTGGAAATTCAACCAGGGATCATTTATTTTCAAGTAAGTAAATATTTTTACTTTAGCACCCATTATTTCTTACTTTAAATATGTTTTTAAATTCTTCCTGAAAGGTATTTCGCTCATGCTTTTGAAGAAGAGTCTTATGATATAAGATTTGACTTTGCAGCAGGATCTCTGTTGAGCCACTGACCTGGCCTAGCAGACACTGAGTGCTGCCCCTCACCCCCACCCTGAGTCCTCCTGCAGTGGGCTGGGCATGTCCCAGGCCCCACCCAAGAGCCTGGCCTCTGCTCCCTGCTGAGGGCTTTCTCTGCCCTTTGGAACCTGCTCATTCTGGTGCAAGGCAGCCCAGAAGTGCTGAGAATGAACAGTAGTGGGAGTACAGTCCCCAGTGGGGGCAGGAGGCAATGGATGTTGAGATGATTCTGGGTTGCCATCTATGTGGCCCCTTAGAAAGTGTTTCCATGTCAGTAATCTGCTCCTTAGAATACTCTGTTTGGTTTTCCTCCCTTCTGGGTTCATTTTTTCCTCTCTCTCACTTTTGTTCCCAGTATCACCTCCTCACCAGCCCACCTGCACTCAGACCCTTGTTCCTGCTCTGCTTTGAGGGCTCAGCATAGGTCAGCTGGGCTTCTGCTGTTGTGCCTTCAAGGCTGTGGGAGGCTCTTGGGCTGAGAGAACCTTTCCCTGGAGTGTCTCTATTCCTCTGACCAGCCCTAACTGCTGCTGTCATTTTCCTTGTCTACAACAGCTCCTAACACCCTTTACTCTTCCTTCCCCCAGGAACCAATGAGGAAAAACTGTCTGTCGTTGAACACAGGCTTTGTGCTAATGGAACGCTGTGCTCTGCTCCTCCTACATGAACTCATGTGATCGCTACAGCAGCCTGATCAGGGTGTGATGCCATCTCCTGTCACAAGGAGCACACTGACACCTGGCAGGGTTGTGAGCCACAAAGTTCATAAGCAGAGGAAATGAGGATTCAAAATAAAGTCTTTTTGCCTCTAAGGTCATTTCTATCACATCTTGCTGCCTCTCCAGGAAACAAAACAGTCAAAGAAACTCATCAGAAAATGGGTGAGGATGAACTTGAGTGAGAGGCTGTCCTGTGAACAAGACAGATGGGTTTTGCTGTGGAAACATGGAGCATGATTTGATTGCCCTTATTTCTCTCTTCTTTTCCATGATCTGCACAACAGACACAGCAGATGAGTGACAGAATGAACTTGTGCAGACTGGACCTTGTAGACTGGACACCGCCTGTCCAGAGACAGGGGTCAACTCCAGCCTCCAGCTTCCTCCCTGAACTTTATTCAGTTACCCAACATCCTACACACCAGACTTTATGTCAGTCGTAATGAGAAGAAAGAAAAGTGGACGTTCTCTCAGACTATGACAGGTTACAATTTAGTCCTCACTCAACAGATCAGGACAACTTTGCCCACCCTCAGGTCACACACCACAGGTGTTTCCTGCTCAGCATGTCCACAGCTGGACCATTATCTTTTCCCAAAACATCCTAATCAGTGTCTCCTTCTACCCCGGTACCCATGTCAGAAACCTGGTGCCCTAGTAGAGACCCTCTGCCTAAACTTCACAGCACATCTGGAACAAACATTTAATTATTTCACTTTCACATCCTTGCTCTGTCTTCTCCCCACTACCAGGCTTGTCTTCAGCACTCTTTGCTGTGAGTCCTGGGCTACTATCACAGTGTGCACAGTGCCCGAGACCCTTACGCTGCCCCTGTTTCCCACAGCCACTGGCATTAATACTTGTCAGCCTGGCACAGAAGTTGAGGAAACACAAGCAAGAAATATGCCCCATCTCATTCTGCTGTGATCATGTAGCTAAAGAACTCAAAACATTACCCAACAAGAAGAGAGAGAGAGAGAGAGAGAGAGAGAGAGAGAGAGAGAGAGAGAGTCCTTCCTGGAGGCTTACCTGACCCCAGCCTGAGGAGGCTGAGAAGCAAAGTGAGCACAAGGAACCCAAGGCCCATGGATGTGTTTGCAGGCCGATCTCACACTATGGAAACAGACGACAGCAGGGACAGGTGGATGGACTAATTAGAAAGAAGAGGGGTCAGCCCAGCTTCTGAGCTGAGAAGCCATGAAGAGGCAGAGCTTGAGCTGATGGCAAGCTCCACCATTCTTCTTAGAGTCACCAGACCTATACATGGCCCTGTGTGTTAGAAGAGAGGGGACTCTGCACTCTGAATCACTGCATTTATTGGCCGGTCATAAACATCCATCTCAGACCAAGGAAGCAATGATAGGAAGGGGGGTGGGGCGCACTGAGAGGGGTTTTTCCTGGGTCAAGACTGTGCCCTGGGTGGGTGGCACGGTAGTGTCAGATGCAGATACATCTTAAGGCCCAGTCTGACATGTAGAACTTTATGGGTGGTGGGAATCTAGTCCCAAAAATGAGGTTGTCCCAGCAGAGGGTCACAGGTTCACAGGTTGTACAGGCAAATAGTTGCCTTTCCAAAAGGAATAATGAAAAGCAGAAGAGATTAACGTTTCCTGACACAACCTGAAGTAATATATGTACTGTGTCCCCTCATTTGTCTTGAATTCATGGCCAAGACTCTCCTTATGAGGGCATATGGAGAAGAACTTGCTAGAATAAGGACCTTAGTTCCAAGTACCCAAAGTATTGGGAACGGTGCCAGGGCAGGTTCAGACCTTAGGGTGAGGCAAAGACCCACTCACTCATC
>NW_017733640.1:0-906 GCF_001890085.2 Hipposideros armiger
ATGCTATTATTATTCCACATTATGTATGCAAAAAATCTAGCACCCAGCTAATTAATAGTGGGGTGGAGTTTGACTCTAGCTAATAAGGTTCTGATCCACTGCAATATTATTCTGTCTATACACCATCACACTTGGAACACACACACACACACACACACACACACACACACACATGAAGGTCTGACAATTCAGTTTGTGAACTTGTTGCAATGATGTTGCTAACCTTCTTTGATATCAGAGGGATGATTTATTATGACTTTGTACCAACTGGAAAAATGGTTAACCAAGTTTACTAATTTGGAAGTGCTGAAAAGACTGCATGAAACAGTTAGGCAACCTGAACTTTTGCCAACAATTCATGGCTTTTGCATCACGACAATGCATCAGCTCACAAAGCACTGTCTGTGAGGGAGTTTTTAGCCAGTACACAAATAATGTATTGGAACACCCTCCCTCCTCACCTGATCTGGCCCCCAATGACTTCTTTCTTTACTCGAAGATAAAGGAAATATTAAGAGGAAGACATTTTGATGACATTCAGGACATCAAGGGTAATATGACAACAGCTCTGATGGCCATTCCAGAAGAGTTCCAAAATTGCTTTGAAAGGTGGACTAGGCGCTGGCATCAGTGCATAGCTTCCCAAGGGAAGTACCTCAAAGGTGACCATAGTGATATTCAGCAATGAAGTATGTAGCACTTTTTCTAGTATGAGTTCGCGAACTTAATTGTCAGACATCGCGTGTGTATGTATGTGTGTGTGTGTGTGTGTGTACCAGAGGTACCAAAAAAATCTATACACATGGCTTGTATTCATTTTTTTGTTATTGGTGTATATTGAGAATTACAATTTTAATACAGTTGTTTCCTTTCTTAAAATATGTGTACATTTTTTTTGGCACCCCA
>NW_017733640.1:3222-4119 GCF_001890085.2 Hipposideros armiger
ATAATAACTACTTAGTAAATACAGAACAATAAATGAGCTCTCGTTAAATAGTAATGGGAGAGCATTAAGAGTGTGTGTGAAGATCATATTTTATATCAGAGAGGGATGTATACAAGCACATGGAAAACATGACAGGAAGTGAGCTTAATGAGTCAGGAAATAAAACATGGAGAAGATTCTGCTTAAGATAGGCAAGCAAGAAAAGATGAAAGGAAAGGGAATTTGGGAGAAAGGTTAAGTTCAATGCTTGATTAGAGACTACAGTGTGTGTCAACAAGTTTACATTGAACTTTAACTTTTTTATATAATATGACAATTAGTTTCTCTGTCCTTTAGATAAAGACAATCTGTAATTTCCATGCCTTTCCCCTTAAAATTAAGTTGACATAAGAGAAGTAATATTTGATTTAAAGTGCAAATGTCCTGTTTCTCTGGAATTTTATTTTCATGCTCGTGAGGTAACTTTAACATCAAAATATCTTCAATGCTTGCAATAACCTTTAAGTGTTTCTGATAAATGTGAAATATTTATAATAAAATACATTAAATTTTTTACTTTTGTACTTTTCTCTAACTCCTATTCTGCTGATGACAGAGTTTTGATGTTTTGCTCTTATAGATACATAAAAATTATATTGTCACTACTCTTTATTTAACCTGGTACCAAAGAAACCCCACTGTAATTAAGTAAATGTACTTAAATTATTGATAATTAGATGTTTGCAATCAAATCACTTTTATACGAAAACTAGAATAAATGTGTATTAGAAGGGTTATAATTCAGAACATCCTCAAATATATTGCATGTGTGCAGCACCTATCCAGTGAAGGAATACTTGGATTTTTCAATCAAATTCACAAACAGGGAATAATCAAATTTTTGTTTTGAACAAAGAA
>NW_017733640.1:4739-6709 GCF_001890085.2 Hipposideros armiger
CTTCCTTTCAATATTTCCTTTATCTTTAGGTAAAGAAAGAAGTCATTGGGGGCCATATTAGGTGAGTAGGGAGGGTGTTCCAATACATTATTTGTTTACTGGCTAAAAACTCCCTCACAGACAGTGCCATGGAAGCTGGTACATTGTCATAATGCAAGAGCTATGAATTGTTGGCGAAAGTTCAGGTCGTCTAACTTTTTCATGCAGACTTTTCAGTACTTCCAAATAGTAAACTTGGTTAACTGTGTGTCCAGTTGGTACAAATTCATAATGAATAAATCCTCTGATATAAAAAATGGTTAGCAACATTGTTGCACCAAGTTCACGAACTTAATTGTCAAACCTCGTACACTCACATCAGCAGAGCAGGAGAAAATATCCTGTACCACACTGGAATGGGTTGGAACATGTCATTAAAAATATATGCTAGATTAATAGAAGAACATAGACTCTCTTTAAATGTGCACTGACTTAGTAGGATTTCCAACCAGACATTGAAGGGAAAAGAGACATTTGGGGTAAACTCAAAGGAAATCAAAGGGCCCACTGCTTTAGGTAAAACTCATAAAGACCTTTGAGAAATAAAACTACTTCTGAACAGAAATAAAAGTGATCACTTAAAACAGACCATTTGGGAGAGATCTAGAGAACAGTCTGAATCCAGATCTTGAAACGGAAGTGTTTTAGTTAGCTCAGGCTTCAATAACAAAATACCACAGACTGGGTGGCGTAAAGAACAGATATTTATTTCTCCCAGTTCTGGAGGCTGGGAAGTCCAAGATTAAGTACAGGTGGATTCAGTGTCTGGTGGGAGCTCTCTTCCTGTCTGCCTTGTGCATAACTGCCTTTTTCTGTGTCCTCACATGGTAGGGGAGGGGGAGTGAGGGAGTGGAGGAGTGGGGGAGCAGGGGAGTGGGGGAGAGGGAGAGAGGGAGAGAGAGATGAGATCCTCTTTTTATAAGACCGCAGTCCTATTGGATTTGGGCTCCACTCTAATGACCTCATTTAACCTTAATTACTTCCTAAAGACCCTATCTCCAGATACAGTCACATTGGGGGTTAGGACTTCAAAATAANTAATTAAAGGTGAAAGAGGCAAATTACTCAATAGAAAAGAATCTCTGATCCCTTTATTGCCAAGGTTAAATAATCCTAAACGTTTTTTCCTATGTTCATATACAACCATGTTCCAAAAATATGTGAAAGAATCTAAAGACACCCAAACATACCTACATATTTATAAATTTTTTTAAAAAGGTACAAATATACAGTAAAGGGAATAAAAGGGCAAAGATATAAAATTGAATTTGGAATGAGACTAATACAATTAGAATGCTTGAGTCATTTATTTGGCTTTAAGTTTTCTAATGGTCAATGGAAAAAGTGGGAATCAACCATTATAAAATTCAGGGTCCGTAAAATAAAAGCTGAGCAATTGCTCAGAAGAACTGATCCTAACAAGAGATATACCTCTTCATAAGATTTTCATAAAGAAGTGTGTGTGTAATAAAATGAAAAACTTTCTCAAAATCCTTAAAACCAACACGATCAAGTTTCTTAGGGCTGTGTCTTATTTTAAAATAACCCCAAGCAGATGCCGATGGCATTGCAGAAAACTGGGTTTCGGTAATATAGAGGCCAAGAGTACATTTTAGCATTCTGCATTTTAGCATTTCTTGAGGAATAGGTGAACTGCATATCCTCCAGGAACTGTGTCATAAATGCTGCTTCTGCCTATTAAATTTTAAATGGAAATAGGTTGACAAGAAATTCAGAAATGCACTCTTCTGAAAGCATCATAAGTGTAGCTATTCTATGTTGCTAGATGAGGGAAAATCCTTTTCTTTTATATGCAAAGGCATGTGTTTTAAGGCTGAGATTCATTAGCAAAGCTGAGTGGTCTTAACTGAACTTGGGACGTCAAAATACTGCCAGGGCTTAAGAGACAATTAGAGAAAGCAAGCATTTTT
>NW_017733640.1:8189-9122 GCF_001890085.2 Hipposideros armiger
CCTACTAATAAAATAAGTAAATATGTCTGAATGCATTCTTGTAATGTATTCCCATCTCTTAACAAGGGTATAATGCTGTATGACATAGGTCTCACACACACACACACACACACACACACACACACACACAAATTTGTTTAATTTAAAAGTTTGTTTTAAGTTTTGTAATGAAACAACTTGGCTCAGATTTTATTCTTTTCATAAACATGTCAATCAGGATCCCTTTCACTAAAACAGAACTATAATAGCTAGGCTTCTACGTTATTATCTTCTCACCCTAAGGCTCACAGTAAAGATGGTACTAGAAGCATAAGTATATAAGTTTTCTTACTGAGATTTTTGCAAAGCACAGAATACACTTAAACTAGAAATGTGAAATAATTTTATAATGTGATTGCTCACTGCTACAACCATGAGGCTTGGAAACTAAATATGGGATTTGATACCCAGCAAGCATTATCACTCATCAAAGGCAGACCCACTACATAGTATCAAAAAAAAAAAAAAAAGCTGAAGACTTTCCAAGTAACAATAGAAATTGTTTGAAATGACAGTACTAAAAATGATTAAATCAGCACAGAGTTTAAAATCCCAGTGGGCAAGAAAATATGCAAAGTAATAATCGGAAAAAGTAAAGTAACTCTAAACCAATTACATTTATAAATATTATGCATTTATAATGACTATTTTAAAAATAAAATAAATAATTTCATAACATTATTTGCTTTCAGATTTCATTGAATTTGTCTAGGAGAATTTTGACAATTTACTATGATTTCTAAGTGAATTGCCCAATGGAACTGTGTCACTCAAACATTGAAAAAAAAAGTCTAATAATGTAAAATTTATGATTTCTCATTTATATCTTCATGATTGACAATTTTAATGGCAAATATACTTTCTAAAGACTAAAAATACAGGACCATATTATTA
>NW_017733640.1:13573-15862 GCF_001890085.2 Hipposideros armiger
TGAAACAATTGGTAGAAACTCTTAAAAATAAAATGGGGGAGAGGGAGGAGGAGCCATCATCTAGGACAATGGTTTCAGTCCGTATGATGTCACCCAATTACATCACAGTCTATTGTGAGTTCATGTTCTCTCAACTTGAGTGTGGGGAATTATACAAAACTGGAGGACCTAATTAATCTTTGCTGTCCCATGTCAACTGGGGTTATCTATAGAAATGTGTTAGGCTTCTAAGGACTGTCTATTATATTTGTAGTACTGAAGAAAAAAATCAGTGATGGGAACCACAGTTCTAGACAGACAAGAAATGTGCATTCAAAGGTTGGATTGTCTTAAATCTTTCCTTCAGCAGCCAACAGAGGGGAAGCACCTATGTGCCTTAGGCTTCTTGAATTAGTACTTCAATGTTTAAACAAGTGAAGTGGAAATGACCTTTGAGTAATTACCTGGAATCTGTCCTGACTTCAGTAAGTGTTATTCTTAAACTCTTTCAGCAATCAGACAGTCAATTCCATTTTTAGCCATATCTAAGGAGAGAGGTTGTATAAAATCCAAAAGTAGCCTTTTCCATTTCGAGTACAAGGAGTTTCTTGCAACCTCCTTATTACTATCTTTAATCGTCTAACTTCACCCAGACTTTGATTTTTTTCCTTTTAATCTCAGTGTGAATAGAGAATGGAAGATCAATCACTTTCAATAGAAGCCCCATTTAGGCAAACATAATTAGGTTAGTATTCTATGTAAATTTACCAGTTGTGAAGGACTTGCAGGTTGATCCTGGTATTTTAAATATGGGTAAAGTGTGACATATACACTAACGGAATGAAACAGATCTTACTATTGCATGAAAACTTAGAAACACTGGACTTTCCAAAAAGGCAAGGAGTTTGCAAGCATTGGTTTCTAGGTCATTTGAAACGTAAGCGTGCTTTTATATACCTGGATTCATTGATACATTCATTTCATTTACTCACTTTTTTTAAAATCAACCATAATTTCTTGAGTATATGCACTAGAAAAAGGATCACGTGCTGTGTGTTAGTGATATAAAAGATGAACAAACTATAACCATCCCTTCAAAAGCTCACAGTCTATTGGGAGAGTTTGGTTTACATATAATTATATTAGATTGAAATTTTTAGAAGGTACAAGTAAACTGTAAAGGGGATGTCATGAAAGCAAGGGCAAAAGGAGTTTCAAGAAGTGAGAGCTCAACATTNAAGAAGTGTGTCTGTTAGAATTCTTTTGCAAGTTCCAGTGGCACAGGTGTTAGTGTATATTACATTTTCTGAATGCATGTGAACTGACTAGAAAAAAGAGTATCTTTATTGGTATATGCTTAAACAATATTTACATACTTCAGGCGCCAAAAAATGTATACAATTTCACACTTTGGTCAACGTTGCTCAAGCAGTAGTTCACCATAATCAGAAATGTCTGGACGCTGATGGTAACCACTTTGAGCAACTCTTGTAATTGCAGAAGTCAAACGTGACCAGTGTTCATCTTTTGTTATTGCTATATGTTGAGTATTAGAATTTTAATATAGTTTTCCTTTCTTAAAATGTGTATACATTTTTTTGCACCCTCTGTATTTCTTTAAACTTAGGGTGCTTGTTTTAGGAAAGATTGAGTTATAACCTCTATTTCACTGAAAATCATATACTAAATATTTTTAGAGCATCTACCAAATATTTTATACATATGTAAAATATTTTACAGATGCATCTACAACAAATTCCTTCAAAAAGTTTCAAGTTTCAAAGTATAAGGAAGTATTTCAGATATACAATTTAATATCCTTTCATTTTTGTTACTATGTTAAAGTCCATGAAAAAAAATATTACCTATGCATGTTACTGCTAAAAGTACAAAAAAATGACCTACTCCTGAGAGTTATCATCTCCCTTATTTTAAGTAGCTTGAAAAAGAACTTTATTTCCCACTGTTGCCACTTTGTTCATATGTCAGAACTAGTGAGTGAGTCCATGAAAGGGGGATGCTCTGATTAGCAGAGTGCTCTAACACTAACACTTTAATTTACACAGCCAAATAAATTTAAAACAAACAAACAAACAAACAAAAGTTGGGTTTCAAAATAAAAAAAAATGTCTTTCTTAATTTCTTATTTTAATACTACCAATGTATGAAAAAATTCAGAGATTATGCCTGGGGTCATAGTATTGAACAAATGCTAATTTACCTGAATATCTGGACACAAATCATTTAATTTGAAAATCTCTATCCTTGAGAGTCAACATTCTCCTCAGTAAATACAGTAAATACCTGACT
>NW_017733641.1:0-1557 GCF_001890085.2 Hipposideros armiger
CTCAGACATTCAACAGCTACCTCTCCTGTACGCTGAAATGCCCTTCCCCTCTTCAATGCCCTTGTTACAATCAATACCGCTGCCATCCTCATTTTCCCAGCTTATGACTTTAGTCTCCTGTCTCCCTCATCAATTTCTTACCCCTCAACACACCTTTTCTTTTTTCTTTTTTTTTTAGCTGAGCCTTCCTGCCACCTGCTGGCAGCTCAGCGGCAGCTCAGCTTGGACCATGAATGGAAACGACGACCCTGTTGCTGAGCTCACACTCTTGAGCGAGCTCTTAACCAACTGAGCCACTCGGCCGGCCACTTCAACACACCTTTTCTAATCAATCACTGACAGTAGTCATCATAGCAACTTCCACTTATTGAACTCCCACTATGTGCCAGGTATTCGTAGCTATTTTATCTACAACCCTCCCAATACTGCTGCAATGTAGAAATTATTCTGAGATGTAGAAATGAAGCGATGTACCCAAGCTCACAAGAGTTTTGAGTGACAAAATCAGAATTCAAGCCTGGTTTAACAACAAAGCCTGTACTCTTTCCAACACACTTCCTCACTCATCAAATCCTACTGATGCTTTATCAGCAACTCTCAAGGTTGACCTTGCCTATCATTTTCCACTATTGTCACTTGATAACTTTACGTCTAGACTGCAAGAATTGTCTCCAAGTAACTCTGCCCCCTCACCCTTTTGCTAATCGAAATCCCAAAGCAACAAGTGTACCTTTTGATTCCATTTAGGAAGAAAAGGCAAGTAACGCTAACATTGACAGAGATCCACCCCGACACTGTATTATGTAGGTGCTTTCACACCACATGAGAACAAACTTAAATTCCTACAAAAACCCTGTGAATGAGGTAGGTATTATCACCCTTATTGCAGACAAGAAAACTGAGGAACTGTACAAATGAGAAATGCAAACCTCAGAGACTCAGCGCCTTTCCTAGGGTCAAACGAAATATGGAGTTGAACCTAGGACATTCAGACTCCGAAGTCCATTTCCTTTTCATTATACCACCCTACCTCTTACTTAACAACTTGTTTTGGTTTATAATCCTTTGTGACATCAAACCCCAACTAATACATACATAAATGTGCTGGCAAATCCCTCTAGCCTCGGTGCTTGTTATCTGACATGTTTTCCACTCCTCTCAAGAAAACATTCTGATCAATTCCCCCTACACTACTTGCTTATTTCTACCTGCAAGCCTTTAGACAAGCCATGTTTCCAAACATAAATGCCCTGCTCCTTTCTCTACCAAACCTTGTATTACAACATTTTGCTCAAAATTCACCTCCATGAAGCCTTTTCTGATTACCTCCCCCCACATCCAGTTACTCCAAAGAGCACCCTTGGAAATCAAGCTGTGTGAAGGGACCAATGCAAGGGAAGGAGAAAATGAAGGGCACAGAGGACAGGGAACTTAGGAAAAAATATCCCAGAGTCCTGAGACTCTATCAAATGCAGCATCCTCTTGTTGCAGGTCAGCTCATAAAACCCAACTTGGGGACCGGCCAAGTGGCGCATTGGTTAGGAGTTGGCTTGGGAC
>NW_017733641.1:6639-12563 GCF_001890085.2 Hipposideros armiger
ATCTTAGCTGTGGAGGGCAGTGTCACTGGCCCTCATATGTGGGATCCGAACCGGGGCCCTCTGGCATCCCAAGCGAGTTCTTAACCATCGCGCCACTCAGCCGGCCCTATCTTTATTTATTTTAGCTGAGCCATCCTGCCTCCTGTTGGTAGCTCAGCGGCCACTCAGCTCAGGGCATGAATTGAACCGGTGACCCTGATCCTCAGAGCTCGTACTCTTGAGCAAGCTCTGAACCAAGTGAGACACTCGGCTGGCCCCGTCATTCTTTTTTTATGGCTGCTTAGTACTTCATTGCATGGATGTCTAATGGACTGTTTTAACAGTAGTTATATTTCTAGGCCAGATGATAAGGGTCTGTCAAAACCTGTATAAGTAGCTGACATGCTGCTCTTAGGTAATAAATGTTAGTAGAATACTATTGCTATGCTAATACTTAAGGGGAAAAAAAGCAAGATAGTGTATGTTTTTCAATGTACCTTAAACTGCCTCTTGGATGCTTGTGCTTGAGAAAAGCAGACGTAATGAGAGGTAGATGGAAGCTTGTAGAATGTGGAAAGGGACTTCCAATACTACAAATATTAAAGATGCCATTCTTAACTCAAAATGCATAGATTTCCCATATGACACAGCAAATCCACTCCTAGGTGTCCACCCAAGAGAATTGAAATCATTCACACAAAATCCTGCCCACGAAGGTTCACAGCACCATTAGTCCTAAGAGCCAGAAAATAGAAACAAGCCAATGTCCCTCATCTCTGAGTAGGTACAATAGAGTAGTATTCAGCAATAAAAGGAATGAAGTATCTATGTGTGCTTCAAAGTGGATGAGGCTTGACAACACATTATGCTAAATGAAGGAAGCAAGTTCCAAATGACCATCTATTGTTTGATTTCCTTTATATGAAAAGTTCAGGAAAGACATGAGATAAATGGTTGCCTAGTGCTACAGACAGGAATGAACTAACTGCAAGATCGTTCTGAGGTGAAGGAAATGTAAAACAATTTGGGTGATGGTCGCATGACTCAGTAAATTTAGTACAAATCCTTAAATCGTCCCCTTGAAATGGGTGGATTTTATGGTATGCAAATGATACCTCAATAAAGCTATTTACACAAGCAAACACACACACTGTGGATTTTCACTTCCTTGCTAGTGCACTTACAAAGTGCAACTCAGCGTACTTACCAGCCAGGGTTTAGTTCATTTTTATAGCAAACAGGAAGGGAATTTTCCTGAGATACCTGGGGAGGCAAAGGACTTTAAATGTCTTATTTTTACAACCCGAGCCCCTAGTACAGTAATGCCTGTGACACAGTAGGGGCTTGGTCATTGTTTGCTGAATGCAGTGTAATAAATGAGGAAAATTCCCAACAGGGAACTAAGTGGTCTGTCATTAGTGAGAATCAGGAAATGAAGCCAAAGCCTGGAGATGAATTGGTGGGCGGGGTGGGGGTCGGGGGCTAGAGGATCCATGTTAGCAGTGGCAGACAGTTCCTTACCCAGATTGTCTGATTAGAAAATTATGTAATTAGAGTTAGGTGCAGTGTTCGATATGAGAGTTACAGTAATTCTAACCTTTGCAAGTTGAGAAGCACTTAGAAAGCACTCAAAAATGGGGCGGGAGAAGTGCTGTGATTTTTAGAAAGCAGCAGACCCAGTAAAGTCAGAAAAGTGTATTACCATTTATCATGAATAATTTAAAAGGGATACTAGAAGTTTAGTCTTCATACAAATCCCTTTCAAGTATAAAAATCAACATGTCAGTGTATACTTAGGACCATCAAATCAGTCCAGTACAAAACTTCTCAGACTTGTGGATCACACCTCCGTTTACTAGAGGGACATGAGTTTGCCCAAACCAAACCTAGGCTTACTTACATTTGGGGATTGGCTAGGCAAAGGGGAGCAAGAGGCACTATTAGAAGCTAACTTAGAAGGTTTTTAGTAGCTAAACAGAGTTCCCAGAGACACAGGTGGCAGCCCTGTTGGTAGCCCCTTTCAACCATGAAGTCCTGTGAGCACCCCTGGAGCATCAACAGGAATATCCTGAGACTGGAATACACTGGCTGCCTGTGGGAAAACTCANAAGGCAACTGAGGTCATGTTGGATAAAGAAGGCAAGAAAATCTTTGCTCCCTTGCGTGTGTGTTGCAGGGGAGGAGGGATATTAGCTAATATTTTCTCCTGAGAAAATGAACATTAATGCAAGCAGGTGAGTTTCAGTTAGGCACGGGGCACGGTTTCATGAATATCAGTGAACCCTGGGGAAACTGCCTAATTAGTGCACTGGAAAGAGAACGAGTCTGCCTGAAAAGGTTGGGTCACTCAGTGTTCTAAGAACCGGGGAATAAAGCACACGATGTGTTCCAGGTTCTGTTCCGTCCTCCTGCTCTAGATCCAACTGCGTGCAGCGATGTCAGAAATGCAGTTTCAGGAGTCTCCAAGGTTCCCATAGCAACAGTTTGAAAGCAACCTCACTAGGGTAAGCTTCTATTTTTCCTACAGCCTGATAAGAAAAAGTCTATTCCCAAAGCCACCCACGTCAACGCCGCTGACCTACGGGGGCTTGCCTCCTCTCTGCTCCCCTCCTTCGCCCAGAATTGCGCTGCAAGATCTCAGGGGATGGCATCCGTTTGTCGGTCCCTCTTAGGCTCCCAGCACCCTCTCACAAAGGGCGGGCCACATCGCCCTCTATTCTGGGTTCCTAAGCACTCCCTGCTCTCCTCACTCCACCTGCTCTTAGTCACACCACCCTCAGCCATATTCCCATGCCCACCCCCTCACATCATCCGAGACGCTTTCACCCTCCAGCTGCCCGGCTCCATTGATGTTGCCGAAAAGAAACCCAGTTAAAGAAAATGGGCCGCCTCCAGCGGAATCTTCATCACTATGTCTCACATGATGGCGGCTGCAGTACTGGCAGCGGATGCGGGTATGAAAATATTCCGGTGAGTCGCATTGGCCGGAAATAAAAACTTCAAGTCGCTCAAAAGTGACTCAAAGTGCTCCTTGAACTTACCAGTCTCTACCGGAAATGGCATAAGGAAAGCAACCGAAGGGCCGGGTGTCCTGCGAGAAAGTAGCATTGCGGTTACTACTTTACTAAAGGCTTTTGATTCGACCATACGCGGCAGGAAAGCTGGAAGCGTGGAAACGATTGGTCAACACAAACGTCTGGTCCCGCCCCCTTCGCTTATCTTTGCAAGAACATTCTCATTGCGCCGCCGGATCTTCCAACAATCAGGACGAGCGGCCTGGATTACGAGGTCCGCCAGCACATAAACGCGGGTCACCACGCTGCAGTACACGTGAAGTTGGGAACTGGCCCTTCTCGTCCAAGCTGTCCACCAATTTGCCCCTTCATCCCAAAGAGAAACCAGCCGTTAACTGCCCTGTGCCACAGGTACCTTTGTAACTTAGTTGTTTAGAATTGACATTTCCCCCAAACAAATGGATTGTCCCCTCTTTTATTTCGGGAAAAGTGAAAGTAAAACATAAGTAACATGAATAGTTGATCCTTCACCTAGGTTCACCATTGTTAACATTTTGCCAGGTTTTTTTTCTGAATAATATGAAAGTGGGTTACAGACACCGTGATTCTTTACCCCTAAAAATAAGACATGTTTCTATATTACCACAATACCATTATCACGTATTTAAAAATTAACCATCCAATTATCACTTAACGTACAGTCCATGCTTAAATTTCCCCAGTTCTCCTAATTGGAGCATTTTACATTTCAACCCAGGACTCACTCAAGGTTCATGCATTGCATTTAGTTATCTCCCTTTACTTCATAGTCTCTTAATGCAGAATCCATTAGCCTTTTTTCTGTGCACAACACTGCATTTTTATAAGAATCCAGGCAAGTGGTCTCAAAAAGATCCCATAGTCTGAATTCATAGAATTGTTTCTTCAAATTGATTCAGGTTAATTTTTAAGATTTTATTGGGGAATTGGGGTAGGAAACAGCATTGGGGAATCCGAAGGGGAACAGACAAGTTTCTGTCCTTTTGTTCTTCAGTCTAGTTGTGGAGGACGTTGCTTCACAGGCCTGTGTTGGTATTATCAGTGCGCTCTCCCTGGGTGAGGCAGTCGCTTGCCAGCCTCTGAATGGCCGGTCATGCTGGCTGCTGGCTACACACAGTAGCCCATGGCAACCCACTGCCACAGGGGCTGCAGCCTACACCGTCGCCGGTGACTCATGGCAGCCCAGCTCCAGGCTGAGCTGTTGGTCATCTTAGCTGTAGAGGGCAGGGTCTCTGGTCCATGTGGGATCCGAGCCGGGGCCCTGCTGCTCAGAGCTGGCGTCCCAAGCCACCTCTTAACCAATGAGCCACTCAGCAGGCCGGATTCAGGTTAAATATTTTGCCAGCTGCCAGAAAGCACAATGTCACGCTGTAGAAATATTGGTGATGCTAAATTTGATCACTTCAAAAACTGATGACCACCACATCTGTCCATTGCAAAGGCACATTTTTCCCTTGTAATCAGTAAATAGTCTATGCGGTGATACTTAGAGATTATGTGAATATTATGTTCCCCATTACCTTCACCCACAATGGTTTTAGCATTCATAGATGATCTTCTCCTGAATCAGTTATTTGGGGGAGTGCAAAAGGGTGATTTTTCTAACTCTTAAATTCTTTCTACATTTATTAACTGGACTTATTCAGTTAAGAACCTCCCCTTTAGTTACCTCCCTTCGCGCATTGTTAATGTGTTATAATCTAGCACCATCATCATCCTTTTTGATGCTCAAACTGTCCCGGATTTGTCAAGCAGGAACCATTTCCCTTTGGCTCCTGTGTCCTTTGGACACGATCCGTTAGTCTGTGAGCACTTCCTTGCCTTTTGGCAAAAGATGTTCTAGGCTTACTCTGTGCGTTCCCTGTCCTGGACCTGACTGATATAAGCCATTTTCCCAAGGAACCCTGGTTCCTTTTAGTGGAATGGTGTTTAGAAACTAGGGCATCATGGCTTATATGCCATTTCAGTGGACAGAGGTAAAAAAATAATGAGTTTATATTGATATCTCCAATTCAGAAATAATTCCACAGGGTTCTTCCTCACTTTCTCTCCATTTCATATTTGCATCTTGCTTCTCTGTAATGAAAACCCTGGCTCCCAAGAGCAATATATTTACCCATTCCAATATTACAAGACCGATACCATTACTAATGATAAACCAAAGTAAAGATCAGAAGTTTTTTGCAGTTTTCCTTCCTTAGAATGTCTCCTACTGAGAACATACTAAACATTACTTGAATCATTTGTTTTCCTCCGTGGAGTTGTTTCTGTTTGTATTTAACTTGAGAATTTGTTTTTATTCTTTTTTATTTAATTTTATTTATTTTTTAAATTTAATTTTATTTTATTTTTAGCTGAGACATCCTGCCACCTGTTGGCAGCTCAGTGGCAGCTCAGCTGGGGCCATGAATTGAACCGGCGATCCTGTTGCTCAGAGCTTACACTCTTGAGCAAGTTCTTAACCAACTGAGTCACTTAGCCAGCCGCCTGTGATTTTATTTTTAAAATATGCAAACCTTTCCATGGTCAAAACTACATATAAAAAGCTATTCCCAGAGAAAATTTGCACCCATGACTGTGCCCTCTACCCCATTCCCCCCCAATCCCTATATGTAACCATTTGCATTAATTCCTGGTTTATCCTTGCTGTGTTTATTATTTTTTATTGAAACGTAATTGACATATAACACTCGTTTCTGGTGTACAACATGATTCCCTGTCTGTACTTTAGGTTTGCAAAAATAAGCAAATGCATGTATATATCCTTATTTCCCCTTTTTCATTACACAAAAGGTAGCGTACTATATATACTCTTTTCACCTTGCTTTTTTTATTTTCACTTAATAGTATATCCTGGAAATCACAATGAATTACTTCATAGCATTCTTCCTC
>NW_017733641.1:15673-16938 GCF_001890085.2 Hipposideros armiger
CACCACCCAAAGTCTAGTCTCCTTTGTCATGTCTAATATTTCTGTGTTTATGTGACAACCCTATCTGGGAGGTTCATTTAGTCGGAGGGATGACACTCTGATCACATCTTGTCAGAGAATCACAGCAAGACAGTCACAGAGTACAGCACATACGCTTCACAGACCATGGGGGAAGTATGTGATCCTTTAGCTCCGTTCCCCAAACTCTCAAAATCCAATGTTACTTTGGCAGGATGAGGGTACATGCATGGTGGAGTTGTCACCAGCTGTCTTCCCGGTGGGCAAGTAAGCTTTTCTTCCATATCAAATAAAGGTCAGAAATATGAGGGAGGAGAAGCAGGCCCACTAGGATACGGAACCTGACTCCTATTGGCCCAGGCAGCTGAGCAGCTCCAGCAAAATCTCCACCATGGTGATAACCCTGGGGTCTGGAGATCCAACAGACTCCAGCTCTCTTGGAGCAGCTAAAAGACCTCAAAAGGCACAAGGGGCTGAACATACACACACACACACATGCACACTGGAGGAACAGGAAGAGAGCAAGGTAGCCTTTTTAGTGACTCAGGAATGACAGAAGAAGAGACGTCTCAGAGGGAATCACAGAAGTCCCTGACAGGCACATGCAGGACATTTTGCTTGGTTTTATTTAGGGGGTTAACCTTCACCGGCATTTCCCTAAAATGGGAGGTGATGGGAAAAAGGGCCACACAGAAGCCTCAGGGACACAACTTTTCAAAGGGATTGCTAATTCCACTTCACCAGGCCCACCAGTTTTAAATTCCTGCAGTAGAGGAACCCGTTTGGTTCGTTTAAATGGCTGCTTCCTGACTTATTTGACCACGGAGCCCTTTTAAGGAACATTTGTTACCATCTCCCAGAACTTTGGAAAATGCTGCTTAGCCAGTTTAGCAAAAGTGTCTCATCTCAAGAGTGAGACAAGAACATGTGAACATTGGTAAGACCCAGGAATCACACACAAACTGGTTTTCACAAATCAGTATATCAGAAAGTTGAAGGCAGTGATTTAAAAAGTGACACAGTTCAGCCCATGACATATAATATGTGCTTTCCTGCCTTCTTTCACAGAGCATAAGGTTTCGGGATTCACGTATATTGTAGAATGCATCTGTCCTGCCTTCCTTTCCATGGCTGAATAATATTCCATTGTATTAGTTAGTTCAGAGTTTTTTTAACATCTTCCTTGGATGCTTTCCCAAGCCTCTGATAGCCAGCACTCTTCCTTATCAGCCCGTCCCCCATCACAA
>NW_017733641.1:19114-20077 GCF_001890085.2 Hipposideros armiger
CCATGTACACAGTCGACTGTCTTTGTTCCTCTAAATTCCAAGTACCCTGGAGCCTAGGGTTTCCAGAAGAGACAAATGGCTCATGCTGGAATTGCTAATTGCTGCCAAAGGAATCCCCCCATATTCTCCTCAGGTGCAGTCCCAAGTAGCACCCCAAAAGCTATAACAGGGCACACTTCTTGGTGGTCTTCTTTGTGGCAGGGTAAAGACAGCCCAGACAGCTTCCAAAAATACCTCATGCACCCCATCCTGCGTCAGAACAGAATATTCTAGATACTTCACAGCCCCCATTTGCTTAGCCAAGGAAGTGCCTTGCTGAGGAGTTGTAGGCACTAGGCTCTGTTCCTTCAGCTTCTTCACTGTCTTAAGGTCACTCCACAAGTCCCTCTTGGTGCCTACCAGTAGAACAGGTACATTGGGGCAATGATGGGAGACCTCTGGGTGTCACTTACGCTTCACATTGGCATAAGAGGATGGTTTTCCAATGGAAAAACAAATGACAAAGATATCGGTCAGGGGGTAGGAGAGCGTTCACAGTCGGTCATACTCCTCTTGGCCAGCTGTGTCCCACAGGTTCAGGCTGATGAGTTGACCATCCACAGATGACTGGGCGCTATAGTTGTCAAATACAGTGGGGATATACTGTTCAGGAAAGGCATTTGTTGTGTAACTGATGAGGAGGCAGGTCTTACCTACAGCCCCATCTCCTACGACCACACATTTGATCGTCTGCATTCTTCCCTCGGAGTCCTATGTACAAGAGCGAAATAAAGAATGTTCACAGAGGCTTGGTTCATTTAGAGAGCCTAAGCTTTACAAACATTTCACTTAACGGAGAAAGAGGAGGTGAGACCCCTCTCCCCCACTGCCCGGCCCCATAACACCACAGAAGAGTCAGCTGGGAAGGGCGGTACAGGGCAAGAGTTCTTACCGTGGACTGCTAGAGGACAGGCTTCAGTAGGT
>NW_017733641.1:23084-24043 GCF_001890085.2 Hipposideros armiger
CTTCTTCACATGGCCAGTCTGCACAGCAGTCCCTTTTGGCCTAGTTGGACACACAATACGAAAGACCCAATAACAGTCAAGACAAGAATGCGGCTCAAAGTACTACTGCCTCCTAGCACACTCTCCTCCAAGTCTCACCCTTTCTGCAACTCTCAGTCTAATCCATTTGAAATCATAACTTTCTGAAAGCAACAATTCAGCAGAAGTCCCCCGTTTTTATTTAGTATTTTCTGCAACTGCGTTGTCCACCAAATCAGGGACATTTTCACATTGAAAATGGATTTCTTTGGGTCAGGTGCAAAGAAGGCTTTGGCCCTCTGGGGCCGAAGGCAGCCGTGTGGACACGCCCAGCCCAGAGCCTGGGGGCCTCTCCTGAACCCGGCAACTTCAGCAGAGGCAACTATTGCCGCCCATCAGTAATCAGCAGGAGCCCGCAGGGCACATCCGTCATCCTCCTCCACCCAAGGTGTGTGCTTCTGGGACACAGAGGTGCCCCATATCGGAAGACCTGGCTACCCCTCCCGTTAACACACGCCTCAGCCCGCCCTCAGACCCTTCCCGGGGAAGAGGGCCGAGTTGGGCACCGCCGGGGGCGGGGGGGTGGGGGGTCTCAATAGATTACCGGGCAAAGCGATCGTGCTCTGGCGCCGTTCAGCTGCCGCTGGCACAGCCTCCCCACGTCTCTCCCTGGGCTGGGCAGGGTCAGTGGGCTGAGCGCCACATCCGTGCAGCCACCAATCTCGCCCTGTTGTGGACGCAGTCTCCGCTCTGAACCCAAGAACTCCTGGGAAGTGGAGCTCTGGGGCCCCGCCTCGCCCTGGTCACGTCATAGGCTCTTAAAGGACACCTCCCACCTGCATCCGGTACGGGGATTGCTTAGGTCTTGATCCCAGTACCAGTTCTATGGGCAGGGAACCCCAAGCCTCACCTTTGCACTGCAGAGTGAGGCCACTCCTCTT
>NW_017733641.1:26193-27055 GCF_001890085.2 Hipposideros armiger
TATAAATGTAAGTCAGGATAATTTGGTTGATAGTGCCGTTCACATCTATATCTTGGCTGATTAGATGCCTACTTGTCCTAGCAGTTACTAAGAGAAGGGTATTGAAATCTGACTAGAATTACGGATTTGTCTATTTGCTTGCAGTTTATCAGTTCTTGATTCATGCATTTTGAAGCTCTTCCATTAGGTGCACAAATTTTTCGAATTACCAATTCATGGAGAATGTAAGAACCTTATATTATTTCCATTTCTTTCTTCCTGGACTTTGTGCTATTGTTAACGCATTTTACTTTTACACCATAATACATCGTTATCATTTTTGTTTAAACAAAATGCTGTGGGGAAGCACATAATAACTAGACCTTATTTTTTAAAGCAGTTTTAGGTTCCCAGCAAAATTGAGCAGAAAGTACAGATACTTCCCATATACTCCCTGCCCCCCAACACACACAGCCTCCCATCTATCTCAGTATTCCTAACGCCAGATTGGCACATGTTACAAGTGATGAATCTACAGTAACACATTGTTATCATCCAAAGCTCATCGTTTACATGAGGCTCACTCTTGGTGGTGTACTTTCTGTGAGTTTCGACAAATGTATCATACACGTATCCACCATTAGAGAAGCATCCAGAGACGTTACACTGCTCAAAAAACCCCTCTGTGCTCTGCCTATTCATCCCCCTCCCCTCTCACTCCTGGCAACCACTGATCTTTTTACTGTCTGCACAGCTTTGCCTTTTCCAGAATGTCCTATATTTGGCACCAAACAGTGTGTGGCTTTTTCAGATTGGCTTCTGTCGCTTAATCATATGCATGTGAGGATCCTCCATTTCTTTTCATGGCTTGCTAGCGTGTTTC
>NW_017731373.1:0-10886 GCF_001890085.2 Hipposideros armiger
TGAGAACGCCAGCCTCAGTTCAAAGTTGCCCAGGACTGCATTGGCACTATCCTTCTGAACAGCTCAGTCTGGGGCTTACCTCTCATAGATTCTTGCAGTGCTGCCACCGAGTTCAAGAGATTACTGCGGTACTGGCTATACATGTCAGACTCCTGGTTCCTTTTCCTAAAGCCGACAGTCACAGCCACCCAGTCACCATGATACTTGCCCAGGTCCTTTCGTAGGTAGTTGATCAGAGATCAGATGTTTTCTCTGTTCCAAAAAAGTGCCAATGTGTTTTTGTCCATTAGCCCTGATGCTTCCATCTCCACATATTGGGACAGTCTTGCCCTTAGGTGTACTTCGTTTGCATAGTCTCTATACCAACTCTTCCTTGACTCCAGCAGCTCAACTATGGTGTCCAATTCATCAGCTTCTGTGGGGAGAAGTCGTGGGGACCCTTTTAGCAAGCTGCTGCTCTTTTCTCTGATAATGAGGGGCTGCTGCACCGCAGGGAGCCAGTCTCCTCTCAACGCAGAGTTCTGGCCATCAGATCACCTATGGAGAGATTTTTCATGGGAGACAACCCCAAACTGAAGTGTGTTTTCACTGGGTCTCATTTTGGCAGAAGGAGACAGAGGCAGTAATCCTAGCTTTGCTTCCTGTGTGAAGAACTGGGGAAGACTGTCAGTCAACCTCTCCATGAAGACTACAATTCTCAGATATTATCCTACAGAATATGAGGGAAGTGCCCCAATCCCTGTTTCTGAGTCCTGCAGGAAGTCAAGACTGACCACCGCTGGGATGTGTGGGCTCTGTGGGAAGAGAAGAATGAATGGATCGGGGCAGGAGGTTCCATCAGCTCAAGACCCTGATTTACGGATGGAATTTCACTATTGCAGACTCTAATCTTCCCCAGATGAAGCCAAATAAACGTCTAAGGGCTGAATTATTTGTATCTTAGTGTTCAAGTGTCCTTCACACCTAACTGTGGCTCTAAGTAGGCTAGGGGCCTTGTGCTGATGATAGGCTCCAGGAGGGAAGGGATCTATAGATGCAGACTCTGAAGCTAAAATGGATTAGTCAGTCACATTTGGGCCTATGCTATATGTTAGTCCCACACAGAAAATCAACAGCCTAAAGGAAAAGCTAAATTAAGACTAACATTGTATTTCAAATATAATTATATATACATAGTCACGGGATGTAGAGTAGAGTGTGGGAATGGAGTCAATGGAATTGTAATAGATAAGTATAATATCGGGGGTGGGAGGGCAGTAGATGGGGGGGTTGTTACTTTGTGAGGGGTGAAAAGGATAACTATTGCATTGTTTTGTACACCTGAAACTAATAATAATAAAAAATAAATTAAAAAAAAAAGACTCTAATAGCCAAATGGTGTGGGTCACTCAGATATAACAAACTCAATATTTGGGGTTTTTTTGGTAGAATAAGTTAAAATATCATTTCCATTTTTTAACAAGAACCAGAAAAGGAAGACGATTTCAAATGAGTCACTAGCAGGGAAGATGTACCACATTTTGTATCCAAAGCCTAATTCAAGTATAACAGGTAAAATCTTTTTGAAATACGTGTGCTCTGTCTGCCATTACTAAATCAAGGAAAGGAGAAATGCCACCTTAGGAAGTAGGACATGAGCTATTTTTTCTGAAGAGACAGAAAGAGGGAGAGTAAAGCCCAGTCCTTCTTTCCGTGGTGATTGTAGAGTGAAGACAAGAAAGTTGACGAGAAATAGACAGGAAGGTACCCTTCCCTGCAATGAAGTCATGGAGAGAGGCCCACACTATATAGGTTAAGATGAAAACCATTGAATAAAGGATTTCTGTGCTGCTTTCTATTTGGAACTAAAAAGGAAGCCAGTTTCAAGGCGTATTACCAAAATAACCCGGGTTGGAGTGAGGAAGTCCTGACTTTCCCTCCCCTGGCTTTCCTAGACCCCCATTTGGCACAAAAAGTATTGATAGGACTATGTCAGGGGAGATCTGTACAATGCAATATAATTGACCATTTATCTGTAGTGTCGATGGAAGACCCAACGCTAGGAAGCAAGTTACAAGTAAAGAGAAGTTACAGCCAGACCTCAGAGGAGACTGAGGTAAAAAGCCAACTCAACAGGGAGGATGCCAGACCAACCTGAGAAATAACTACACAGGCAGGAACTCTCTACTTCAGTTCAATCATGCTAGTGGGACACTCAGCCACCAGAAAAGCCATCATTGCCAAGATCAGAGGAGCCAGAAAACCAAGCACAGTCCTGCAAATATAAATACTGAGATGTGTACTGCCTTCCTTGCTACCAGATCACATAGCTCACCATGACACAGGCATCATGTTGGAGACCAGCAGGGAAGAGGGGGAAATTTATGACTGCATTATTCAAAACAGACAAATACCTGAAGAGACTGAATTTATAAAACTGAATTTATCAGATGATTGAATTTAGTTTCATGACTTTGTTTTTGTTTGCTTTTCTTTCCCCTTGCTGCACTGTAAGATCATATCAGATGTAGAAAACAAAGAAGCCATATTGAGATTGTACATCAGAGTGTACCTTGAGTCAGTTGAGATCATAATACATGACAATACAAGCACGAGATACCAACATTTCTTGCATTACTACAGGGCTTTTTGAATTGTTCATGAAAACTCTGTCACAGAGTGACCATGTATAGATTTAATGCCATACTTATAGGAAACTAACAAACCAAAAATAAAGATGAGGCAAACAAGTTGCTGAAGGCATAAATTCAACTTCCAATTGACAGAAGGGTGGAGTAGGAAGATAAGGAACTATCTCTAAATCCCTTTCTAGATTGCTACTCTTAATTGCTGCATGATTAAAACCATGTCAAAAGTATTTTATATAAAATTAGTTATTCACAACAAAGAATTATCAGTTAGGACTCAAATGGAGTAGGTCAACTTTCTCAAAGGTCTCTTCTTCCAGAGGGTAAATAGTTGACAAATACAGTGCCTGCTTTAAACAGTTGGTCTGACCTAAGGAAAGAGATCCTCTGAGCTTGAAAGGAGCATGAGGTAACCAATTTGGAAGACTCAACAACAAATTGTAAAGAATTATTTTCACAAATATGAACTGAAGTATTGATCACTTGAACATTAAGTGAAATAGATGTGTTTTCCATATGAAACATTCTTGTGATTTTTATCAAATAATTTAGGTACAAAGGATTACAACTAATAAACACCTTAAAAGGACACTCATATTTAAAGCACATGATGAACTCCAATATTAAATCAGCTATTTTTTCTGTGATGAAACATGATGGAAAAGAATAGAGGCTTATTTTATGTGAGCTGCAGATAATTTCCACTACTGAAGTGCTTTGCTATTCCACATCTTTCCCCCTAAGGCAATACAAATCATTGTGTTAAAATATTATAAATTTCAAATTAAATTATAATATTTAAAAATAGTACAGAAATGCAAAATATAAGTAGAATGAATTTTATGGAAAAGAAATATGCTACTTCTTGAATATGTCTAGGAATGTAAGCCACTCTAGAATCCTGGACATTATTTTTACAAAGAAAAAATTAGAAACACCTCACAAGGCTATAAAACTTTTCATGTGCTGATTTTTCCCTATTCTTTTGAGAACCCAGAACCTAGCATCAAATTTCACACTAATTAAATGCAAAACAAATGTGTTGACATAATTCTACTTGTCTTAAAGAAAAATATTTTATTTTTTCAAGTGTATATGTGCATATATATAAGATATATAACATATATCTATATTATATCAATATCTATGTATATGTGTGTGTGTGTGTGTGTGTGTGTGTATGTAAATTAGAAACCCTTTCCCAAACCAATTAATTTCATGGCTTATCTTTAACCAAGACTCATATGACTTTCTTAAAATTAAAGATTTTAAAATTTAAACCCTAATTGAACTATCAGCTGAATTTCACAAATCAGTTAACACATATACAATTAAAATTCATTAAAACAGCATATAGAAGTTTTATTTAAAGCAGCCTTATCCTTTGGAAGTTTCACTTCTTAAACACAAATTATTCTCAGGCACTGCTCTGCATCTGTACTGAGCTAATTTCAGAAACATTCAGCTGTTTGCAATCCCTCCGTTTGCCTACAAATATCTGTAGTTGTGAAAATGTCATAAACAAAAGAAAAAGTTCCTATGTTAAGGCCACACTTTATTATGAAATGAATTATGTCAGAAGATTAAAATCAAAATTTCCATTAAGTATTTTCTGCAGTCAGGTTATTGAAGCACTTATTATTTTCGAAGCAAAGGATTTCTGATAAACAAAAGAGGCCCAATCTCTGAAATAATCAGGGTTTTTTTGTTGTCACTTCTGTGTTTATTTGGAGCCAACAAAAGTCCACCAGCCTACTTTATTAACTGAGAAGCAAGAGAAAGAAAGAAGAAATTCATAGTTCAGAAAGGAGCTCCCTTCCTCCAATCCAATGAAAATTAAAATAACTTATAAACCAGAATCAGTACACATACATGTTTATTCTCCTCCTCATGTTTTCCCATGTCACATCTGCTGGTTTAGACTTATGGTGACACCAGGTAGTTGTTCTTAGCAAGAGAAATTTCAGAACCAAGGAAATCTGTGATATTCTGTTTTGATGTTCTAATTTATCTGTATATGAAAATTATTAGAAAAAACTCATTCTAGTCTTTTTTGTCACAGCAGATGAAACTGAATATTTAGTACATGTAGTAAGTGAACTGAGCCTTACTATTAAAAATAAAGAGAGTAAATCAACCTAACAAAGAGATGATTTACAATTAAACAAACAAAAAGACTGCTTCAAGAAATGAGTCTTGACTAAGGGTTTGGTGAACTTGGTATCAAATTATCAGCAAAGAAAAAACTTCTGGAACTTCTAGAACTACAAAATTTAAATGCTTCTCATGTGTCAGTTCCCATTAAATTGCTAATCGTCAATGTACAAAAAGAAATTGTGGTACAACAAGAGATGCTGACGATCACCTATTTCTGCTACCTTAGTCTCTGTAGTAAATGCCTGTGGGTTGTAGTTTTGAGAAAACTCAAAATTTAGAGAGTACTGGGGAAAAGGTATATGCATTTGCTAGAAATGATGTAACTCTTCTACAACCTCTCTTCTTGCTCCAAATATTAAATAAATGTATTAGAAGAATTCAATCAGGAGTTTATATAAACTCTATTCTTTAAGGAAAAGGAGGTAAAAATGATATTGCTATGACATTGCATTCTCTGAAGGAGAGAGAAGATGACTTCCTAGTAAAAAAAAAAAACTGGTTTACAAACTTGGGTGTTAATCTCAGGAATGTAGGAAGTACAGCTTCCTACATTCATTGTTATACGATTTGGGGAACGTTACTGAATTGGAGTCTCTGCTTCTTCATGGAAAAACAATTTTTTAAATAGAACTTTCCTCTTAGAATTGTGTTATGGACTGGATGTTTGTATCCCCCCAAATTCACATGTTGAAATCCAACCTCCAATGTGATAGTACATAGGGCCATTGGAGTGATTAAGTCATGAGGGTGGAGCACTCATTAATGGGATCAGTGCCTTTATAAGAGACCCCAGAGAGCTCTTTCACCTTTTCCAATATGTGGAAATACAGAGAAAAGACAGTCATCTATGAACCCCCAAATGGACTCTCACCAGACATCCAATCTACTGGCTTCTTGATGTTGTACTACCCAGCCTCCAAAACTGTGAGAAAAAAAGTTCTATCATTTATAAACTATCCACTCTATGGTATCCTGTTATAGCAGCCTGACCAGACTAGACAAATTGTTAGGAACATGATATTAGATCACTATGTAAAATGTGTTGCACAGGATTTAGCATATAATACATGTGCATTTATTTCTGTTATTGTGATAAATACTTTTCAAAAGGATAACTGAGACTATAATCATTGTGTGATCATTGTTAATACAATGGCTTATACCAAAAGTCACTATAGATTTTATAAATATATCTGTCATATTTTTTCCGTTATAACTCCCTCAGGACACAGTAACAATAAAAATAATCATTACGAAAGGATGATAACCAGCACTTACTGATACTGGCTCTATGACAAGCACTAATATGAATTTTAATAGTTTAATATAAAATTTAACAACCACCTTCTGAGGTAGATGCTGTTATTTTCTTCATTTAACTGAAGAAGTGGGGCTACAGAGGTATGCACTAATTTAGCCAATGTCACACAGCTAACAAGTTGTAACCTAGAAACAAACCGAAGTAGATTGTTTCCAAAACCCACACTCTCCCCTGCTTTCAAGTCTAATCTTAAGCACTTTACATGGACAATAAGATATGGAAACATGTTTGTTAAATGAACAAGTATAAATATATCCAATCCTATGTCCAATATTCCAACAGATGGCACATTTATTTAAAAGTTGTCACTGAGGATTTAACCATACAACTCCCACTGACATTAGTGACAATCATACAGCTGAATCACTATGTACTTTAAAAATAATTCTCCCCATGGTGTTCTTATTAGCTCGTTTTAAGCTAAGCATAATCTAAGAAAGAGGCAGTAATATACAATGATATGCAGTAATCCAATTACTTTTAGGCTATGTTGTTCACTAAAGAATATAATTATTTTTTTAATCATAGCAAGAATCGTGTCATTACATTTACTTTTTTATTTTATGCTAGCATTAAAAAACCTTGGAAGAGGACACTAAATTGCTTAGAATTTTAAATGCAATTCTGATCCAAGGACACACATTTATCTGCACACATATCTATTGACCCACTTTTATATTTATAAATAATCTTTATAAGAGTGTATCCCACTTTAGCTATTCATAGATTCAGTGAAGTCAAAAAATTATTTACCAAAAATCCTGTCTACTGGGTCTTCGGAAAAGTCATGACGCATGTTTGCAATAGATGGCACTAGTTCATTTTTGGAAGTACTAGAGTCATTTGCACCTATGTTATTGTTATGTCATTTGACATGTGAGATTTCTAGCTTCATTCTAAAAAAAAATGGAGCGATTTAGTTGAGTTTTGGAGATTTACAACAAGTTGAAAATGAAAGGCCAAACTGTGCATTTTTACCATATTTTACTGTTTTACTTCCATGAAGGGAAGAACGCACATCAAGCTTGTGAAAAGTTGCATAAAGTTTACAGTGACAATGCTCCACAAGAACGTCAGCGCCAACAATGGTTCACAAAATTCCATGCTGGTGATTTTGATCTCAATGACGCTCCTTGGTCAGGGAGGCCCACTGAGGTTGATGACGACAAAATAAAGGCATTGATCAAGTCAAACCCATGTTACACGACACTAGAGATTGCAGAAACATCATTGAACATCCATCATTCAAGCGTTCACGACCACCTGAAGAAGCTGGGATATGTAAGCAAGCTCTATATCTGGGTTCCACATGAACTGAAAGAAGTTCATTTTATGGCGCACATAAACATCTGCAATATGCTCATTAAACATGAGAAAAACAATCCTTTTTTGAAGCGACTGATAACTGGTGATGAGAAGTGAATTGTTTACAACAATGTGGTGTGCAAACGGTCTTGGTCCCAACGTGATGATTTGCCTAAAATAACATCGAAAGCAGACAGTCATCAGAGGAAGGTTATGCTCTCAGTATGGTGGGATTTTAAAGGTGTCATGTTTTTCAAGCTCCTACCAAGGAAACAAACAATCAATTTTAATGTGTAGTGTCGGTAATTGGACACTACATCATCCAGAAATGGCCAGAGCTTGTTAATTGTAAAGGAGTTGTGTTCTATCATGACAACGCGAGACCACACACAAGTTTGATCACCCATCAAAAATTACTGGAGCTTGGATGGGATGTGTGCCACACCCACCATATTCGCCTGACCTTGTGCTATCAGAATTCCACTTGTTTCGCTGTCTTCAAAATTCCTTGTGTGGTATAACGTTCAATTCAGATGAGGCTGTAAATCAGCACCTTGTTCAGTTTTTCGCAGATAAAGATAGGTCCTTCTATGAACGAGCAATTATGAAGCTCGCTGAAAGATGGCAAAAGGTTATGGAACAAAATGCACAATATATCATTGATTGATCTTTGTTCTTTATATGAATAAATGACCTTTGAAAAACATAGACAAAATACGTCATGACTTTTCTGAAGACCCAACAGAATAATTTTCTTTATGCCATTTCTCAGGTGAAATCTACCTGCATGTTAAGGTAGCATAGAAATTTCTTGAAAGGAATTTGAACTCATTCTATGAATCTTGTCTATCAAATCAAAACTTCCTGAAACCCCCTTGTAACTCATGGGTTAATGTGATATTTTGAACTGTTAATAAAATTAACAAGGCAATATTGCACAACCATTAAAAGCCATTGGGTTAAGATCAGATGGAAAGGATAAGATTATTAGCTCTAATGCTTCTTAGCTTGGTGATTGGGGCCATTTATTTAATCATCTGTAAAATGGGGATAGTAAAAGTCTAACTTAAAAGAACTATTATGTGGATGAAAGAAAATTGTGTATAAAAATACTTTAGCGTAAGTCACATAAATCCTTAATAATTGCATGCTGTGACATAATGGATGGATCTACAGGGTACTGAGCTGAGGGGTGTAAGTCAGACAGAGAAAGACAAATGCCATATGATTTCACTTATATGTGGAATCTAAAGAACAAAATAAACAAACAAAACAGAAACAAACTCATAGATACAGAGAGCATTTTGATGGTTGCCAGCTGGGAGGGGGTTTGGGAGTGTGTGAAAAATGGGAAGGGATTAAGGCGTACAGATTGGTAGCTCTAAAATCATCATGGGGATTTAAAGTACAGCATAAAGAATATAGCTGATAATTATGTAATAATTACATATGGTGTCAGATGGGTACTAGATTTATTGGGGTAATCACCTCGTAAGTTATATAAATGTCTAATCACTATGTTGTACACCTGAAACTAATATAATATTGTATGTCAATTGTAATTGAAAAATAAAACAATTATTAAAAACTAAAAAGTTCTGGAGCCAGAAATATACCAACATGTGAGAAAGATAAGCTTGGAATAGGGCAGAATAACCAGAGATAAACTTGATAAAATGTATGTGAATAAAGACGAACTCCTGGAATGTACTTTTCACAAGAAGTTTTCCATAAAATACCCTTGTCTCTAAGCAGTGTTAATTGAAAATTCAAAGGTCTTTCATGAGCTGACACGGGTTTCTGAACCATGTGTATTTTTTTCTGAGTGGTAGCTATAGTATTTCAAAGTGACGTGTAACATTAGATCGTCTGAGGTATCCAGTTAAAAAGCAATCAGCAAACCATGTAGCTGCGATTATTCCCCTTGTCTGCCCCCCAAAGAGGCTATTTCTGGATACTATTTATTACCTGAATGATTTTACAATGTTGTTGAAATTGTTTTGTCAATGCTTGCAAACCTCCATGCTATCTGCTAGGTCTTCAGCAGAAAAGGACCTGGTTGTATGTTCTTTTATGTGTCAATGCAGCAGGCACCCACAAAATAAAGCTTCACTGATTAGAAATTTTAATCATTCTATGACTTTCAGAAGTTGTACATGTATACATTGCCTGCATTAGGAGAGCAAATTAATGGGCAAATATCAGTTTCATTATATTTATGCACTGCATTGGTGAACTATTAATAGATCTGGATTTATCTAAAGGCAACAAAACCATTTTCTGATCATTCAAAAAACTCAAGCTCCTCAGCTTCCTTAGGTAGAGTTTCAATTTGCTCAGAAGGGAGATGGATTTCTCCCAGATGAAGTTAGTCCCAGGTGAACTGACAGGTCTGAATTAAATGACCCCGATGTTGAGGACTTGGCAGAGATAAGGGCTTCAAGATTAGAAGTCTACTGGCACTTATGACGTTTATTGGGGATATATCTTTTGTGCCAGTATAATGTATATTTCATTCAGAAAAATACCTGTGCAGTCATAGCAACATAGATTACTCCAGAATGACAACGGCTACAGGGGGTAGTTTTAACTTAGGATTTAAGAGGACAGCAAAGGGATTTGTTGAGAATGACTATGTCACAGTCTTATAAAAATTGATTACAGAAGAACACATAGAAGTATATACAACCACAATAGATCGACAATGACCTCTGATGTATGTGTGTATGTGTATGTGTGTGTGCAAACATAATTCTAGTTCCTCCTCAATAAAGAACTAATGGGAACTTTTAGCAAGTATTTATATTCACCCTGGATTCTTATTCTTCCGTATTCTACACAACCACATTTTTAGATCCACTACTGTTCCACTAACAACCACTTACTCTAAAAGTAGTTGTGTCCTAATTATAGAACTCATTTCTATTTGCAGAAGTCTTTAGTCATTCTATTTCCTAAAGCTCATTTCACATACAGACTTCATCAATGGGCTTTGCTTAGCTCCAATGTATTTCACAAAATGTGAGCTGCCTGCTTTTCTTATAAAGCATTGGACCCTTTGGATCCCTATTTCTCTGAGCATATTATCCTGCAAGACTTCTCTGTCACAATCAGAATTCTCTTCAGATATTCCATTGTTGGAATAATTATATCTTTCCTAACTACAGCAGGTATAAACCTGATTGTGGCCCACACTAAAACCCAATCTTCCCATCTTCATTATCATCAAAATAACCCTTCTGGTATCACTTCAGTAAATATCTCTGTACCACGAACCCCCATAGAGAAATCCAGTGGTATTCAATCTTAATGACTTCAAACATGTCAAGATGTAGGTTGACACAGGAAAATTTTAATTTTCAAAGTATTGAGATTTTCAACTTTAAGAATCAAACATCTAGGAGAAAATAGATAAGTTATAATTAACTATTTGTCCACAAGAGTCATCTTATAATGAAAGAAGATGAAGATGAAGA
>NW_017731373.1:12276-16686 GCF_001890085.2 Hipposideros armiger
TACTTGACTTTCTATTCAGTTAGCCATTTGATTTTGTAAGCTATATATATGAATTAACTTGGATAAAAACGAAAATTAAATTTAAAAAATAAAAAAAGCCAAACACCAATGATAATATTAAAAAGTAAAAATTTTTATAAAATGTACACACTGTGGTATATTAAAAATAACAGATTTAAATTTTATAGTTTTAATATATAGGGAAATTTATATAGGCATGTTCTATTTCTTCTTTTAAGCATATAATTGTTCATGAAATCACTTGGAGTTATCTCCACCTATTTTGGCCTTGAATCTTCTTTAAGCTGATTTAATTATATATTATAAGGGGCTAATTCAGCATATTGTCTACTCTGTCTTATTATCAAGAAGTTAAAGCTGTCTTTCCATAATATCTTTCTTCTCAGACACTGAGCAGCCCTCAACCTGAATGTTTGGTATTTTTTTAAAAGTTAAAGAAAGTCAGCTCTTGAAACTTGTTGGAATGAATCTTATCAAGTACTGTTGACTACACACACACACACACACACACACACACACACACACACAGAGTAATCAGACTTTATGAATTGATACTTGGGTCCATGCCCCATGGTCTAAAATGTTCAATTCCATTCGGCAATCCAAACTCTTGGCTTACCTCAAGACAAGGGGCTCCAGATAGTCTCCAAATGTAGATGGCATCATAAATCATACAACTTCCACCAGAGTTTTGGATCAAGTAGATGACTTCCTAATGTCAACAGTCTTTAGTCAAAATCCATTTGACATGATCCAGATGACCAGAAGCATAGATAATCATGTTTTAATCTGCATGATCTTGTTCTTGTTTTCCTAGCTTGTTTTTTCTGTGTTGGTTTAAGGTTCTAGATGGCTGTGATAGTTATAGCTGCTTCACTATTACTTCCTAAATGTCCCTGTTCTCATTACTGTTGTTACCATCTTTCATATAATACCAGTTTTATTGACTATGATTTAGTTAAAAGATATAATCAAATCAAAAGTCCTATTGTTTCCAATTTTCCTTGGGTGCCATCCAGCTTCCTTTAGTACCAGCCCCATCTATAGAGTCAATTGTTCTCATGAGTATTTGTTTTCAACCACTAGATGGGAAACACAACACTAACTCAGACAGCCAGAGGTTTAAAATCCCCTGTTACATAATACCTAGCATTGGCAATTTCTATCTCCATCGAAACAAACGTATGCATTTCATAGGAACTACATTTTGTAACTGAATATTCACAGAAACAGAACTTGGTGAAGAACTAAGAAAAGGATTGTGAGACTACAAATGCTTTTGTAATTTTCCTTTTTTTAGGAATTACTGAAACTCTGTTCTTAGTAGCATTCTCTGTTGCCAGAAAGAATATGAATAAACACGGCTTATTTTTTGACACAGGCTTTGCTGGTGATCTTTTGGGGAATGTAGACAAATTACTCCTTTGATTTCTTTTTAGTTTATTTAGCTAGTGTGTGCCCATTGTGGGCAATTTTAATATTAGAGGTAAAAAGTTAAATTTGCTAAATTCAGTTGTTCTTTCATCTAAACTTCATCAATTACTATATTCTCTAGTAACTTGCCATATATACGTAAATAATATATGGATACACATGCAATACTTTCCAAATTGGCAAATCATTTATCTGCATAGTCTAAAATAGTAACAACAGGGAAAATAGACATTAGGGACTCTTAGGAAAAACTCTCCTCTTAGAACCCTGACCTTGAGTAAACAGTATCCTTGAAGGCATGAAAATGTACCAGTGGTGAAGATGGGAGAAAGCAATGTCCAAGGTGGTCTGTGCTTCTGACTCCTTTGTTAGGCAAGTCCTCCTTAGCTTTTCTGAGGCTACGCAGTTTACCTAATTTACCACCCAAAGCCATTTATAAATAAATCAAACAGAAGCCACGAAAGGAAGCTAAATCATCCATCATGCCTTAGAGGCCTACTCTACCTAAAAACAAACATCATTTAATTTCAGTTTACTGCAGCAGAAAGTGGAAATAACACAGAGTCATCATGAGCCTGGGACTGCCTCCTGACACAGAGATCCGGTGCCAAGTGGCTGAGTGATTTCAATAGCAGCGTTGAATAGTCATTTTCATCATTCATTGTAAATGAACAGTGACATGTCATTAATTAGTATTAATCAGAAATTACCACATAAGCACAGAGAGAATGGTGGCCACATATGGCTCATTAGGCTTATATATTTTAAGACATGAATGGGAATTTTAGACTCGCTATTTATAGAATTTTATACAAATAACTCATTTTAAATATGTCTAACATAATATGAAAGATAAATACATTTTAAGTAAATCTTCTTAAAGTAAATGAAATGTTACTTTTGGCCAATAACCTTGACTGTTTGTTTTTCTGAAGGAGTAAGAAATATGCTTTTCACAGCAAAAGAAGTACCACAGACCAAAAAAATAAATGTCATCATGAAAAAGAAATCCTATAAACAAATGCATAGTTCTACATGTTACTTTATACCCTGTAGTTCCCATATTTATAGGAGAAAGCTGAGCAGGATAATAAGTAATAAATAATTAATTCAAAACTGCAATGTAACCATTAATTTTATCATTTTTACTGACTTTCGAGAGAAATATTACAAACTAAAAATAAGAAAAAGCATGCCTACTTCTGTATTTCCTGTGTATCTGAGACCTTTAGCAGACATTTTCCTGATAATAAATGAAGGGAGTTTGTAACTTCAAGGAAAACATCTATTTGCTGTAAGAATTTAAGCATCAAGCATGGTCACATTAATGCGTGGGTGAAAGATCCATTCAAAGAGGAAGACGGGTCAATGGATTTTAATGTCAGAGTACACAAAGTTCTTTGATATGATTTCTGCTTGCACATTGTTAACAAATCTTTAAGAAACTAACAGTTCCAAGTGGTGGTTGCAATATTTTGAAAAGGTGTTGAAAATAATGCTACCTTTTTCAACTATGAGGCCAGATTTTCTTCATATATTTCAACCAAAACAACATATTGCAAACAGAGTAATGAGACTCCAGATGTCTTATATTTCACCAGTCATGAAATAAATTTGCAAAAGTATAAAACAATGGCCCTTTTCTTAGGTAGGACAGATTCTCAGATGTCTCCCAATATTCTTATCCCCTAGTGTACCGGCCTGATAGAATCCCCTCCCCTTGCATTCAGGTCGTACCTATAAGCATAGTCACCCTTGATTAGATTACATTATATGACCAATGTGCTGGGACAGTAATNGTCCACAAGAGTCATCTTATAATGAAAGAAGATGAAGATGAAGAAAAATTGTGTGTGTGTGTGTGTGTGTGTGTGTGTGTGTGTGTGTAATGCATTAACCCAAGAGTACAAGACCTTACCAATTGATTCATTGTAGGATTAGGGCTATCTTTCCTTGATATCTCTTTATATATGTTTGTCTTATATTATAAAAGAGAGTTGAAAGAAAGGGTTATATATAACATTATACTAATATATTGTAAAATCTAGTTGGAGTGGCTAGATCTAGAGAACATATTATCAGAGTTGAATGAAAGCTCAGCTCTGCTTACAAGGTATTGGGGAGGGAGACAATGGAAAATCTGATTTTCATTATAAAATGTGTGAGGTGCAGGCTATAAGATGGAGTTAACAGAAGCATTATTTAAAAGCCTGTTTAATGAGTAGTTATCCTCCCAAATGGCCCCCTCCCCAGCACACTTTCACCTGACACTAGAAGATGGGAGGTTTTTCCCCTGCAGTTGAAAGAAAGATGATATGAATTGAAGCTTTTAGGCAGAGCTGAGAGTAGGATTGGATGACATTCTGAAAGCTGGCAGATTTAGTAACAGTTTGCACACTGAACATTGATACCCCATCCTAGTCCCTGTACTTTTCCCAGAATGTTGGAGACTGGGTTTATGCCGCCACAGGCAGAAGAAAGCACAAGTGTCCTGCAGAAAGACTTCCAGATATTATTATTTGGAAATTCCCCCACTGAAAGAGCCCTGTGAGTCATACCAACGGACAAGTTTCTTTTCAAAACCGAAAACTTCCAGTAAGTTCTTACAGTGCCTCACTCTAAAATATGAACAGAGCCGAAGGTCCTAACACACTTGAGAAAATTCTCTCTGGTGTGCCTCCCAGTGGGAGCGGTCTATGTCCTGACCCATTTGACCTCCTTTGCCCCAATGGAATGTGTATATAAATGAAATGAGCCACACAACCAAAAGTTGTAAGAGCCAGTACACAGTTCCACCTTGGTTCTTTTCCCTCTGCCAAGAGGATGACAAAGCATATAAGGCCTTCTCTTTCAGCCTGGATCACAAAATGACAGAAATGGAATAGAAGCCACAGTCAATTTGCAGGTGTCATGTAAAGTGAGTGAGCTATAGCTGGATTGGTATAACCCCCTGCA
>NW_017731373.1:19990-20913 GCF_001890085.2 Hipposideros armiger
AAATTAAAGAAGAAGATATCAAAGAATAGAGAATAAGGAACTTTAAGCTAGGGAACTGCAAGAGGGAAAAAAAAAACCGAGAAAACATGTCTCAGGAGGAAAGTATTAAGAATGAGAGTTTGTATGAAAGAAGAAAGACTGAAGAAAGGAGAAATAAAAATCCCTGAGTAATATAATCATCTCCATGTGTAGAAATACTAAATTATCCAACTAAACATGTCAACTTCTAATGAAAGGCTTAACATAGAAAAGAGTAATAAATTATAATCTGAGAATATAATCTTTCTTACCCTTTTAAAATTACCTCACATTTTGACTAAATGTATTCAGTTCAACAGCTGACTAGCTAAATTAACTAATTTTACTAATTTCAGAAGTTGTTTTTCACAGGATTAGTGAATTAGTCCATATTAAGCCAGACATTGAAAACTGTGTTATCTTAGTGTAACAGATACTTATTTTATAGTGAGTATACTAATGCTAATCAGAATAACTAAACAATTATAAAACATAAATCATCTTCTTGGGAACAAAATAAGCAAATTTAGTTGTGGAATTTAAAACATACATATACAAAACATTTTTATTAGTGTCTTTTACAAGTTTAAATTTAAGAACAAATATGTCTATCTATGTAAAAAACTTCAGTATCTTAGTGGCATAAGTAAATATCCCATTTCACTATACTTTAAAAAAACTACTTATGCTGAATAAAAATTGAGAGCGAGCCTTCTTTTATTAGCTTGAAATAATATATATTAAATATTCCTCCATAAGAGATACAGATATATCAATTCTACATCCCGTTTTACTAATCATATTACAATTTCTATATTGTCAAGATGTAGATTATTTACATTTTCTGTTATAACCATAATTTCAAAGTTTTATGTATTTATATGATTTAATTCCTAATACCGGTG
>NW_017731373.1:25813-26676 GCF_001890085.2 Hipposideros armiger
TGTATATATGGATAATAATTTTACACATATATGTAATTTCATATATTTTTAAAGTAGTTTGATGTCTTCTCTAATACCTTTTTTCCATATAAGGTTATAGTTACTTTAGAGCCCTGTACTATGTAATGGAAAAATAGAACACAGAGTTTCTGTAAGCCGTCAGTATATTCGCTCTAGTTTATTATGAGTAAATATCTCAGAATTCTTTTTGCAGGTTTATTTTCCTCTGAATCTTACTAGCTACTCTTTACTCAAAAGGTCATGGGATAGTCAAATCTTATTATCTTATTTGCTAGGAGTAGGGAATAGTGTTTCTCAAATAGGAAAAGTATTCATAGAAAAAAAAAAGAAACCAGATTTATTCTCAATATGAAAGAAAAAAACATACTGTATGAACTTAAAAGAATTTTCACACAGTTCCCAGAATGACTTCCAAAGAAACATAAGTCCTTTCTCAAAGTTACCTTGAAAACCAGACAAAGAGATTTCTCTAAAGCTGTAAATAATCAAACCCACTACCTGAAGATGCTATTTTTCCTTGAATAAAATTGTTAAGATATCAGCACTTTATGTATGAAATCTTTGTCAAATCTTTGGAATTAGTTTTGTAGCCCACAAGAAGGCTTTTAGCAAGCACAATTTGAGAAAGAAGTGGAAATTTTAAAAAATGAAATGCAGAAGAGCTTTATAGTAGAACCATGGGGAAGAGAAAGGTTCCAGGGAAAAGAAAAAAAAAAAGATGCAGCTGCAGAAAAATATGAATGGTAACAAATAGTCTTGAAGTATTCAAAATTGGATTTTCTATTTTGACACTGATACTAAATTGCAAAGCATTTCCTAGATCTTACGGAAAATGCCACAAA